>NW_003852400.1:44077311-44085220 GCF_000181295.1 Otolemur garnettii | reverse complement strand
TCTCACCATTTTGAGATTTGAATGGTAATTTTACAAATTCTAATTCTATTCTATTTTGATGATATCTAGGGATCAGGAACTTGATGCATCAATAATAATAGGGTAAACACTATTATCTACCTCAAAAGACCCCAGAATAAAATGTCAGGGGCTTAGCATCACAATGTTTTATTTTGCTTATGTGTCTCATTCCAGTGTGGGTTGGAAATACCCACTGCCTCTTGTACTAAGTCATTGGTGACACCAGCCCAAAGGTCACAGCCAAAGGGAAGAGAGGATTGGAGACAGGAAACAGCACACCTGCTCTTAACTTCCTTGGCCAGAGATAGAGGTGACACATTATCAGTGCTGATTATCATGCATTGACAAGAACTAGCCTACATGCCTCGCATCTCACTGAAGGGGGGGCTGGGAAATACAGGAGAGCACATGGCTATTTGGTGCTATTTGGTAAACCCTCACTGCCAGGGAAAAAAGCAGTTAGAGTCCAGAGATCAGGTAAGGATGAATAAGAAATACAAGAACTTATGCTGCCAGGATGTTTGCTATATTCTGCTGGTTTTCCCATTTTAAAGTTGTCTGTTGTGTTAAAGCTCTCTGCTCCTTAACTTAGTGGACAAATGAAACTTTTGTCTAACTAACCCTTATCAACTCTATCATTAAATTTGTGTGTGTCATATATCCTTTTGAGTTAATAGCCTACTTTCTAAGTGTGTGTGCGTTTGTATATTTCTAACAATCAGGCAACTAGCACGGACTTATCTATTCAATAAATGTCTGCTGAGTAACAAAGGCAAGTTTATGTACACCTGCAAATATGGGGACTAGGGTTCAGCAGACTTTGCTGAAAGTCATACCCAATGGTATGGAGATTAAGGTGACTGCCCTTAGTTTGCGTTTCCAGAGAACACAGTAGTTTTAATTTGGATCAGTGTTTCTCAAAGTTATAGACTGAACTGAGAAGTCCGTTCTGGATTCCATGAGACTGCATTATTCCAAAAAATGTTTTTAGACAACTCTTTCCCCCCTATTCTATATGAAAACCATAGATATTCTATATGGCCCTATTGAAATTCATAAACTGAAGAACAGAGTCTATTCCATCCTGATGCATATTGCCCTGAGCAATTTAGCAGATGCATAATTGGCAAATGAAGGAATGATGTTACCATAATACCTAAGTCACCTTAATACAGTTTCCCTAGTGCTTTAATGTTTATACTACCAAACATTAGCACCCGCATGCTGCATTAACGCTGGGCACAACAAGCAGAGACTGGGAATACGGTAGTGTTGGCTCTGCTCTTGGCTTAGTTTTGCCATGTGTGAGATTTCTTGGAAGGGCTTATTGCATGGTCGGCCTCAGACTTAGTTCATTTAGCCCACATCCTCCCAACTCTTCGGCCTCTACACTTGTCTTCATTGAGGTCTTTCTATTTAGTGTAGTGTTTATTTGTTAGGGATTTAAATACCTCTAAAATAAAGCTAGTATCTTTATCTGAGCTGGTACTGGCTTTGTTTGTGCTTTGGCCAAAAGATGTGTAGGTTTTGGCTGTTGGAATCTATTTTTACCATAAGCTCTATAATTTCTACACACGAGTTTGTAGAAAGTATGAGGTTGCTTTTAGGAGTAAATATATCACATTGTAGTGGAAACACCTGCATTCTTACAACTTGGCCACATTGGGAGTGAGCTGATTTTAGAACTTGCCAGATGGAGGCATTTTCTTCACCTTTTATGCTTTATAGTAGGGTGCTTTGGAATTTTGAGATAGTGTTCACATGTAGAATTTCATTTCAGGCTTCAAACAGTACCACGAGGATCATGAGGAACATTTGTCCTTAATGGACTTGGAAATAGAGAAGATAAATATTTTTCCTAAGGTAGATTAACAAAAAAGTTCTGGCTATAACTAGTTTTTCTATTCAAATCAACATATTTTGAACATGTGTTTTTTTCGAGGCACTGGATATACAAAGATAAATCAGCTGAAAGCCAGTTCTCATCCAGCCAGCCCTCTCGCTTCCCCTCCCACTGAGGCAGAGACACCTTTCAGCTTTGACTCAGCAGGACCAGACAGTCTCAAACTCACAGAGGTCTCAGCATTGCCAGTTTTCTGGAGGAGCTGCAGGCTGAGCGCCCAGGCTGCTCTACACGGGCACGGGACACTGGAGTGGCTCCTGGCCGAGTGGCCCAGCCTGCTGCTGCCTGGGAGTCTGTCACTTGGCCTGCCTCATGGTCTTTGCCCAGCCCTACTCCAACACGGTCACAGCCGTAGTTTCATCCCAGGGATGCATAACGAAGATGGTTCCTCACTGCTCCCTGGTGTGAGATAGTGGCTAGGAGCCTGAATAAGAGTAAGGAAATTATTTTCTTCTCTGGTTTCTGTTAGTAAACTAGCCATGGTTTACTAATTTACTGCTCGGGCCACAGTATTCCCATCATTTGAGAACACTGTCTAATTCAGTGGTCTAATAAGGACTTTTCCAGCTATAACCCTCAGAGACTCCTCAAGGGCACACTTGAATTGATTTGTTATAGGCTCAGAGGAGGGCTCCAAGGAGCCGGGCCTGATGAGCTCTATGGTGAATGTGGTCTCTCAATGCTGCCCTGACTTTCCAGACATTCATCGGAATCTTAGACAAACCTCAGAGCTGATACCCAGGGAATGCCCCAGATGGCAGCACCATATCCATGTGGGATATTTAAGCATTTTTTAAAAAATGATGATTTAAGAAAATTAAAAAAGACATTGTAGAAAGTACAGTTATTTAGGGTCAATTCAATCTGTCTTTGATAAATGAAATGTTTGAGAAGACAAGCATTTTCAAAATATATGTGAAAGTCTGTGTAATATTCATATGACTGTCAATTTCATTACTCGATACAGATACTTAAATCAGCAGTAAACATTTAAATGTGTGTGCGTATTTATAGTGAGTTAAATTGCAGTTGATCTAATTCTTTCTGACACCTCAATCTTTTTTTGCCACCTCCTTCCTAAGGTCTCTTCCAGTTGTCCCATAATCCTGCTGTGGGCAGAGCCCACAACCAGTTAAAGGTTTATTTACTCGGTCAATGTTTAGCCTGTGGTTGGGCTTTTAACTATCCCAATGGAGGCAGAGAAGGCAGTGCTGAGAGTGATGAAATACAGACAAAGAAAAATAAATAATTGGAAACTAGGAGAAAGGAAAGAGAAGGTGCGTTCAGGAATCCTTTTCACTTAGAAAATAGATTTTTGTTTTTCTGGGTTAGCCTTACAAATAAATTAAATATTTTTAATTAGCACTTGCCAATGCATTTCACATGTATGTGATACATCGTTAGCACACGCTGGAGAGAGTTGATACGTCAGATGTTGGAAGAGCTTTAGCTTGAAGAAAATCGACCCTACCTTAAAAATGCTGTATTTGTTTTATGTTCTCATACTTGATGGTCTGTGACCTAATTTCTTTCAGTCCTGACCATGCTCTCTTCCAAGAGTTAACAGAAACCGTGTAGACGGCAATCGTTAAGAAGGGTGATTATACATCACTTTTCAAAGAATTGAATATGGGAACTACAAATATAGAAAATATATTTGAGCATGTATGTGAATCACCCAAATTTTAATATCGTCATTTGTATTTCCTTTTGTCTTCCACTAAAGATAAAATAGCTGGGAAGATTATTCTGTCTTAATGGGGCTGATAAGTAACCAAGTAAAACATACTGTACTTTTACCCAGTGCTGGTGGCTGGAAGCCCAAGTTGCAGAATGCCCGATTACACAATCTTGTATTATCCACCAAAGAGAAGGTATGTCTTACATTTTCATTTCATTATTTTGAAGAGGAAAAATAAGGACAGATGATACTTTAAAAAGGAAACTCGAGTAAACCAGTTACATGAGAATTCTCTGTATTATTTCTTATAAATGCAGGTGAAGCTGTAATTATCTCAAAAGAAAAGTTTAATTTTTAAACAAAGCAAACTAATTAGAGTGCCTTATGAGCTGATTCTTCATAAAATAAAATTTATTATTTTAAATACTTTAAAATTATAATTCAATGGCGTTAAGTATATTTACAACCTTGTGAAATGTGCAGCAACATCTAGTTCAAGAGCTTTTTCACTGCCCCAAATGGAAATCTATTTTCTTTTCCTACAAAATGCCAATTCTCTCTCTCTCCCTCTTTTTTTTTTTTTTTAAAGGCAGAATCTCATGCTGTTGCTTTAGGTAGAAGTGACATTGGGGTCATTATAGCTCACTGCAGCCTCGAATTTATAAACTCAAGTCATCCTCCTGCCTCACCTGCCCAGTAGCTGGGATTATAGGTGTACCCCCACCACACCCAGCTAATTTCTCTCTCTCTCTTTTTAATTGTTGGGGATGCATTTAGGGTACAAAGATCCCGGTTACACTAATTACATTTGTCAAGCAAAGTCCCTCTTATAAATGTGTTCTTCCCCCAAGAGGTGTGCCAAACACTGTGACCTCCCACCCCTCCCTCCTTCCCTGTCTCCGCTTTCGCATTCCCCCACCCCCCACCATGTACTAGCATTTGTCCTCATATCAAAATTGAGTACACTGGATTCTTGCTTCTCTGTTCTTGTGATGCTTTACTAAGAAGAATGTGTTCCACCTTCGTCCAAGTTAGTATAAAAGATGTATAGTCTCCATCTTTTTTAGTGGATGAATGATATTCCATGGTATACATATACCACAGCTTGGTAATCTATTTCTGGATTGGTAGGCATTTAGGCTGTTTCCACATTTTGGCCATTGTAAATTGAGCTGCAATAAACAGTCTAGTGCAAGTGTCATTATGGTAAAAGGATTTTTTTCTTTCTGGTTAGATGCCCAGTAATGGGATTGCAGGATCAAATAGGAGGACTTTTGTAGGAAGGGGGTCTCACTCTTGCTCAGGTGGTCATGAACTTCTGAGCTCAAATAATACTCCCACCTGTGTTTTCCAGAGTGGTAGGATTATAGGTATGAAGCACAGTACCTGGCCATGAAGACGCTAATTCTTGATTTTTCATATAAATTGAATCATACAATATGCGGCCTTTGTGTCCATCTTCTTTCACTGAGGTTAATGTTTTCGAGATTTATCCATGTCGTAGCATGCGTCAAGTACAGGCATGCTTTTTACTGGGCTTCACTTTATCATAGTTGGTAGCCATTGTATTTTTTACAAATTGAAGATTTGTGGTAACCCTCCATCAAACAACTCTGTTGGCCCATTTTTCTAATAGCAAGTGCTCGTTGTGTGACTCTGAATCACATTTTGGTAATTGTCATGATATTTCAAACTTTTTTATTATTATTTTATCATTACACAGATCAGTGATCCATGATTATTGATTATAATTACTGCTGTAATTATTTTGAGATTCACAGACTGTTCTCCTATGACTGCACACTTAATCAATACATGTGTGGATTCTGACTACTCCAATAATCCACCATTTCCTCCGCTCTTTCCTCCTCCTCCAGCCTCTCTATTTCCTGAGTCTCACCAGTATGGCAATCAGGCCAATTACTAACCCTACAATGGCTTTTAAGTGTTCAAGAAAAAGGAAGAGTCACATGCCCCTCACTTCAAATCAAAAGCTAAAAACAATTAAACATAGTGAGAAAGGCAGGTTGAAAGCTAAGATAGGCCAAAAGCCAGACCAAACTTTTACGCCAAACTGCAAATGCAAAGGAAAAGTATTCAAGGAAATTAAAATTGTTACTCCAGTGAACACATGAATGATAAGAAAGCAAAACATCTGTATTACTGATACAGAAAAAGTTTGAGTGGTCTGGGGAGATCAATCCAGCCACAACATTTCCTTAAGCCAAGGCCTAATCTAGGCCAAGGCCCTAACTCTCTGCCATTCTATGAAGGCTGAGAGAGGGGAGGAATCTACAGAAGACAACTCTGAAGCTAGCAGAGCTTGGTTTATGAGGTTAAAGGAAAGAAGCTGTCTTTATAACAAAAATGGATAAGATACAATTATAAACAAGATTTTCTGATCTGGACAAAATCAATTGAAATGGCAAATGCTGATGTAGAAGCTGCAGCAAGTACTCCAGAAGATCGAGCTAAAATCACTGAGGAAGGTGACTGCACCAAACATTGGATTGTCAGTGTAGATGGACAGAAGGCGTCATCTGGAACTTTCATAACTAAAGAGAAAAAGTCAGTGTCTGACTTCAAAGCTTCAAAGGACAGCCTGACTTTCTTGTTAGGGTAATGCAACTGGTAACTTTAAGTTAAGTTAATGGCTCATTAGCCATTTGAAAAATCCTAGAACTCTTAAGAATAATGCTAAATGTACTCTATCTGTGCTCTAGAAATGGAACTACAAAACCTGAGTGTCAGCACATCTATTTCCATCATGCTTCAGCAAATATTTTAAGCCTACTATTGAAACCTATTGCTCAGAAAAAAAAAAAAAAACCTTCTAGAATATTACTGCTCACTGATACTGGTCATCCATGAGTTCTGATGGAGATGCATAAGAATTTAAAGATGTTTTTGTGCCTGTTATTCAACATCCATTCTGAAGCCCATCGATTAAGGAGTAATTTTGACTTTCATGTCTTATTAGTCAAGAAATACATTTTGTAAGGCTATCGGTGCTAAACTAGTGAGTCCTCTGATGAATTCAGGCAATGAAATTTGAAAACCTTCTAGAAAGCATTCACCATTCTAGATGCCATGTAAATGCCACTAAGAACTTTTTTTTAATTCATGGGAAGAGTTCAAAACAGCAACATTACCAGGAACTTTTTTTTTTTTCTAGAGACAGAGTCTCACTATGTTGCCCTCGGTAGAGGGCTATGGCATCACAGCTCACAGCAACCTCCAACTCTTGGGCTTAACCAATTCTCTTGCCTCAGTCTCCCAAATAGTTGGGACTACAGGCACCCACCACGGCACCTGGCTATTTTTTGTTGCAGTTGACATTGTTGTTTTAGCTGGCCCAGGCCAGGTTTGAACCCACCACCCTCAGTGATGTGGCTGGCGCCATAACCACCATGCTATGTGCGCTGAGCCAACATTAGCAGGAATTTGAAAGAAATTGACTTCTAAGCCTCATGGATGAGTTTGTGGGGTTTGAGACTATAATGAGGAAAGTAACTGCCAATGTGAGGGAAATAGCAAAATTTGATTTAGAAATGGAATCTGAAGATGGTACTAAAATACTGCTATCTCATAATAAAAGTTTAATGGATGAGAAGTTGCTTCTTATGGGCGAATAAAGAAAGTGACTTCTTGAGATGAAATCAACTTCTGACGAAGATGAGCTCAACATTGTTGAAATGACAACAAAGAATTTATAAAATCCCATAAACTTAGTTGATAAAGCAATGGCAGAATTTTAGAGGATTGATTCCAATTCTGAAAGAAGTTCTACTTTGTAAAAGGCTATCAGACAAGCATCCCATGTTACAGAGGAATCTTTCATGAAAGGAAGAGTCAGGCAATGTGGGAAACTTCATTGTTTTATTTTAACAAATTACCACAGCCATCACAAACCTTCAGCAACCATCAACGTGGAGGCAAGACCCTCCACCATCAAAATGATTCCCCAGCTTGCTGAAGGCTCAGAGGATGAGTAACATTTTTTTGTCAATAAAGTATTTTAAAATTAATATATATATGTTGTTTTTTAGACATAATGCTGTTGCACCTTAAACAATATAGTTTAAATATAATTTTTATGTGCCCTGGGAAACCAAAAAGTCCCTGTGAGTCTCTCACTGTACTGTTTATCTTACTGCGGTGGCCGGAAATCAACCCCAGTGTGTCTCTGAGGAGGCCACTATTTCATTTCTTTTTATAGCTGAATATTATTCTGTTGTATTCATGTGCATTTTTTATACATTTACCAGTTGATGGACATTTGGGCTTGTTTCCACTTTTTAGCT
>NW_003852400.1:44075778-44076541 GCF_000181295.1 Otolemur garnettii | reverse complement strand
AAAAAAAAAAAAAAAAAGAAATGAGAATGTGTTTTCTTTTCTGAAGGTGTTCTTTTTTTAGGATGGGCTACTGCAACAAATTATCACAAACATAATAGCTCTAGACAACAGAAATGTATTCTCTTATAATGCTGGAGGCCAGAAGTCCAAACCCAAGCTGTTGGCAGGACCACGCTTTCTGAAGTCTCTAAGAGGGACTCTTCCCCTACTTCTGCCAGTTTCGGGTGGCCCTGCTGTTCCTTGGCATCCATGGCTGTAGACACATGGCGTTCGTGTCTCACAGCATCTTCAATGGCTTTCTCTCCGTATTTCTGGGTTTTGCATGTAGATGTTTTAAATCTCCTTCTCCTTTCTCTTAAAAGGATACTGGTCATTGAATTTTGAGCCTACCATAAAAAGAGAATGATCTCATCTTGAGTTTCTAAATTTAATTACTTCTGCAAAGGACCTATTTCTAATTAGGTCACAGTTACATCTACCAGGGGTTAGGACTTGGACATGTTTTAGAAACACAGTTCAATCCACTGCACTGAATATATGTTATGCTTTAGGGGGTTTTAAAAAATGGCTTTAAGAAAGAAAATGGAAAACAATTTTAGAAAAATGTGGTAAGCTGGGTTTCTGACTCAAAAGATCTATAGGATAGAGAAAAAGAAATAAATTCACAGGCTTCTCCCCCACTATAAAAATGAGAAATTCTTTTAAAAAATAATAATTTAGGCTCGGCACTTGTGGCTCAAGTGGCTAAGGCACCAGCCACATA
>NW_003852400.1:44073232-44075182 GCF_000181295.1 Otolemur garnettii | reverse complement strand
TATTTTCCATGTTCATACTGTTACCCATGGTGCACTCTTGTTTTTCTTGGTTTTGTCCTTAAATCATCAATAATGTTGCCATTTGGGCATTTTGAACATTGTGATCTCCACCTTTGGTCTTGTTTACAACTAAGGACTCTGATCATAAAAACCTACCACTTAGCTTCAGTACCTTTCTTTGTATTTTACTACAACGTGTAGCTATGACCAACCTTGTTGGGTTTCATTTCATTTACCGGTGAACTAAATATGTGAATGAAAAAAATTTCTTCCTAAGAATAACATTTGATTCAGAATGTTAAAACTTGTTTCTATTCCTAAATATAAAAAAGCTGGTGGGGTATAATAGCTCTGTGAAAAGCAGTTCAGGATGGGAGCAGAGGAATTTGAAAATTTGCACAAGGGCCTTATGCAGAAGACTAAAATCTTAGAAGCCCACTTTCTGGACCCTAGTGCTATTCTGAAATTTTCTTCTCTCTCTTTCTCTGTCTTTCTCTCTGGATAGTGTTATCTGTTAATAAATAAATGACAAAGCTTTATTCACCACATTCTGAAATTTTCCCCATTATAAAAGATGTTTTCAAAGATAAACTTTGGAGATTTTTATAGGTAGAATTGTCTGAAGGTTTAGAGAAAGTCCTAGTTATTTTATCAGGGAGTGTATCTATAAAAAAAAAAAAATCCTTGCTTTACTTGACATATGTTTTTTTAATAAAATAACTTAGTTATTTTTAAGTCGATTGGAGCTCACCCAAAAAGTCATTACTCATTGGTAAAAGGTTAAAAATTAAGAGCCCAGTTTTTGAAAATTATTACAAAGCTCTTTTTATGCTTTTAAAGCAGTAAAGGATCAAGTATTCATAAAGCGTTGACATCAATTGTGCCACTGATCTTTGATCATAGTGTGGAATAGTAGTTACACTCAAGCCATGGAGGAGAAATATCTACAGGGTTTGACTCTGAGATAACAAACAAGCCGCAGAATCGCTCACCCTGTGTCTTTTCCCTCTGAACAGCAGGCAAAGCTGTCAGTTGGTGGATGGGCAAGCTGGTGCCTCCTCCGGCGCTGCTGCCCTCCTAATAAGACCATTCTGACACAAAGCTGCAATTATTCCCCGATGACATCACCACCGTCTTGCCCTTATTCTTATTTGCATAATGGAAGACTGACTGAGCCATGAAAGTCAGTGTGAGTTCTGTGTCATGTTTTCCTTCTGCTTTGTTTTTACTTTCTGCGGGTGCCTCTAACACAGACGTGAAATCATGAAAATAGTTTCCAACTTGAAATGTTGGAAACGCCCTGTTAGGAATTTTTGTAACCTGTTTATTCACCTGCCTAATCAACTACCATTACCCAAGATAAGTCCCAGGATCTCCAGCCCTAACTCACTTTTAGATAGTACAGACCTCTTACAGATTAAGAAGAAAAAAGACTGACATTGTTAATGTTTGTAAAATACACAATGACAAGAGTCACAATTACAGACCTCATTATTCATGGCCCTTGACATTCTTTTCTTTCCTTATTTTTAACCTTACAGCTTAATCTGATGATGCCTTATATCCCACAAGTGGCTGCAAATTCTGTGAGGGCACAGCCAATATTTTTTTCACTTTTTAATCTCTTAAAGGTCTTCTATCTTTCTTTGCACATGTGGACTTTTATTAATGTTTGCTGAATAAATAGAACATATTCATAATATACTCACCTATATATTTACATACATATGTGTATTTGTTATCTATATCTAGAGCAAGCCCAGACTCTTTCTCTCTCAGTCTCTGTCCTTTTAACCTTTTAATAGTTTTTCTTTTTTTATTAAATCGTAGCTGTGTACATTAATGCAATCATAGGGTACAATGTGCTAGTTTTACACATTCTGAAATGTTTTCATTAAACTGGTCAACAGAGCCTTCACGGCATTTTCTTAGTTATTGTGTTAAGACATT
>NW_003852400.1:44043900-44072957 GCF_000181295.1 Otolemur garnettii | reverse complement strand
GACATTTATATTCTACACCTAGTAAATTTCACATGTACCCTTGTAAGATGCACTGTAGGTGTGGTCCCACTAACTACTGTCCCTCCACCCATCCTACCCCCTTTTAATAGTTTTTGTGCAGGATCTGGGGGTGGGGGTAGGAGTAAGAAGGCAACACCGAGTCCCATTGTTGTAGCCATCTATTTTTCTTAGCTACCCTGCCTCATCTTTCTTCCTTATCCTTCCTCCAGCCACAATAGAGAAATAAAGTCGCACTGCACTGTAAACCTGCTTCCTGGCAGGAATCACTCCCCTGGCAGGTCCTGGGCCTCCCGTTCTGTGAATCTCTCTACCAGGATGGCAGTGTACTCCAAGGTGCCGACTTGAGGTCAGAGTTGAGTGCTCTGACTGGTTCCACGGTGAATTAACTGTGGCCAAGAGGGAAACCGGAGGCTCATGTCAGATCTGGTTCTCAGTCCTGGACTTGTCAGCTGTGGCCTGGACGGCAAAGTCACTGAAAGACATGGTAGCACCTTCTGGAACCCTCAGCTAGAGCAGGTTAGGTGCCAAAAGAAAATAGTTGCCAGCATCTGATGGCATGAAAGAGCCAAGTTAAATAGTCAGAGAAATTTCTCATCTCTCCCAACTATAAGATTCTACACTATGTCACTAAAGGAGTCAAATCTTAGTTAGTCACAAATAATTCCGGGCAAGTTCTCTCCCAAACTCAGCAGTTTTTTATACCCATGGGCAATCAAATGGATTTCTCTTGCAAGAATTATAATGGGTAACCAAATCTTAAATATCCATGTCAGAGCCAAGAATAGACACTGTCACTAGAAAATTAGAAGCAGACTTAAATCTCGATAAATATTGTGGGTATTGAGAAGACACTTTTTATTCTGACAGAAATGTCTCAATCCCTATATATGAATGTGTGTATAAATATATATTTTATACATATATATATATTTATTTTTCTGATGCTATTTCTCAAAACCATTTAGGGTTTTTGAGTAACTTTTTTATTTTTCTGGTAACTTTTTTGTTTCATTTGATAAGCCATCAAAAGCTTTGGAATTGGCCTTTCCCTGTGTGTAGGTAATATCAATAGACAGAAAATACCCCATTTGAAATGATAGTAAAATAGCCTTTTACTATAATGAGCTCCTATATAGACTCCTTGGAGTATGATTGCCTCATAAAAGAATACATCCAAGTCGAATGCTTCTTAATTGTCCATACATTTTTATAAGATGCACTTTCTATAACTCCACCAGTCTTCAAGAAAACAACTCCTTCCAACATTATGTGATGTATTATGGGCTTCATAAAGCATTTTGGCAATATTTTTCTAGAAAAATGTTTCCTAGCAAACATGCATAGCCCAGACATTTTACTTTTCCCTTAAATTATTTCATCTGATTTTACTACCTTGCTTTTGCTAGAGTTAAAGAGTTTTTCTGAGAGCTTATTCAGTGTCAACTAATACTACTTTTCCTCAGCCATGTTTGTAGATCCTGAGGTTTTTCCTTTGTGCTGTCAGAAAGTTAAAGTTTAGAGGAAGAACGTTTTGTTTCAAGAGTGTATTTAAGAGTAATTTTTTAAGTAAGTTGAAGTTGTTCTGAGAAATGTATATATTAGTTAACATAGAACTTAATTAACTGATTTGGCCATGTGAGAGGGAGATGTATTGACATAGATTATTGAATTGTGCCGTTGAAGCCAAAAAAGAAAAACAGTGGCTGGGTAAGATGGTGCAGAATTTCAGACCCACATGAGATATCAATTAGGCTCAGTAAGACACTTTTTAAAAAATTCTTCATTAAATCATAACTGTACACATTAATGCTTTTATGGGGTACAAGGTACTGAGTTGATATGCAAAGAATATGATTCATGTTATATATTCTTTCAACAAATTTCATTGGACGTCTCTCGTGTGCCAATGAATTTATTAACAAAACCAGGACTTGATGTAGCTTAAGCATCAGAATATCATATAATGGAAAAGAGTCCACGTGAGAGAGGTCAGTGCCGGTTGGTGGCTCTCTTGTTATGCTGTGCCGTGGTACTTCTCTCTCTTCCTGCTCCACCACCTAGCACATCACTGCCTTCAAGTTCACCTCATAGTCCAACAGAGACTCCTTTGTCTGTGGGCCAGCTGAAGCTGGGCTTAGTCTGCTTGGGCCGCTATAGTGGAATACCACAGACCGAGTGGCCTAATCAGCACAAATTTATTTTTCTGCTGTTCTGGAAGGGGGAACTCCACAGTAAAGATGCCTTCAGGTTGATTCTTGGTGAGGCCTCCCTTCCTAGTGTGTAGATGGCCGTCTTCTGGCTGCGTTCTCGTGTGGTCTCTTCTCTGTGTATGTACTGGGGAGACAGGCGAGGGGAGGGGAGCAGAGATGTGGTGTCTTTTCCTATAAAGACACAAAACCTATCATAGTAGGGCTTCACCCTCAGGACTTGATTTAACCTTAATTACCCCATAAAGGCCCAGTCTGCAAATGCAGTCCCTTTTGGGGTCGAGCCTTCAATGAATTAATTTTGGTGGAACACAATTCAATCTAGAACAGAGCTCTAGCTATGATGTAGCATTGGTAATTGAGAGAAAGAGAATGAAGAAGCATAGAAAAAAGGACACAGAAGGGCAAGCTTCTCAGAGGAATCCGTTCTGCGCAGGAGTTTTGGGATGCCCTGCACAGCACTTCCACTTCCTCTTCCCTGGTCAGTATTTACTACTAGGGCTACAAATATGTACAAGTTGTCTTCTAATCATGTGTGCTGCCACCCCGGGTAAAGACCTAGGGATCTTCAAAAGGAATAAAGAGACATTAGCGGTTAACAAACCATTTTTGTCATAGCCAGAAATTGTGATAGGCAAGGAGGATGAGCTCCTAACTTTAAGGACTTCAAGGGCATCCCAGTTGAAAAGAGAAAGTATATACAGACTAGTTACCTGCAATATAAAATCAGACATCCTATGAGATAAATGTGTAGAAGTTCTATAGGAACACAGGGGAAGAATGATTATCAATGTGGAGAGCTGGGGAGGGTGACCTGGAGGTAGCCTTAGAAAGAATGATGAGAGTTCAGGCCAAGAGATGAAGAAAAAAATTCAAGGGAAGGGAAAAACTTTAGCAAAAATACAGACCAATTATACAAGATGTTTCAGTGAATGCAAATATTAAAAGACGACCCTAACTTGACATTCTGAGCCAAGAGTGGTAAAGAGAGTGACAGTTGGAATGAGGCCTTATTTTAGTGAGTCTAATATGCTGTTTAAGGAGTGGGACAGCATTTATTTGGGCGATGAACTTGTAAACACGCGTGTGTGTGTGCGTGTGTGTGTGTGTGTGTGTACAAGAAGCACTTCTGAGGAAATGTGGTATTAGATTCCATTAATGTTACAAGGTGTGGTTTTCGTTATTATTGTTTCAGTTGTGCTAATTTCTCAAGATTCAATAACAACATAAAAACAGAGAGCTGAAAAATACATGGAATGCCTTTTGCCTGCTTCTTGGTTTTTTTTTTTGTTTTGTTTTGTTTTGTTTTTCTGGCTGATTTGTTTGAGTTCTTTCTAGATTCTGCATGTCAATCCTTTCTTGACATACAGTTTGCAAATATTTTCTCCCATTCTGAAGATTGTCTATTCATTCTGTTATTTCCTTTGCTATGCAGAAGCTTTTTAATTTAATTAAATCTCATTTATTTGATTTGAAGTTGCTGTACTTGCAACTTGGGATCTTACTTATAATTTTTTTTTTTTTTTTTTGCCTAGTCTAATGTAGGAGTTTTTAGAAGAGTTTTTCCTATGTTTTCTCTGGTAATGTTTATAGTTTTATGTCTTATATTGAAGTCTTTTATTCATCTTGAGTGGATTTTAAAAATGTGTACATACACACATACACACACACACACCACAGAGTACTACTCAGTCGTAAAAAGGAATAAAATAATGTCTTTTTCAGCAACTAGGATGGAGCTGGAGACCATTATCCTAAATGACATTTCTCAGGAATGGGAAACCAAACACCACATGTTCTCATTAATAAGTGGGAGCTAAACACAAACACAAAAAGATATAAAGCACATTGGAACCAAGAAGAGAGGAAGGTGTGGGGTTGAGGGATAAAATTTTAACCTGTTGGGTACAATGAACACTATTCTGGTGACAGGCACACCAAAAGCCCTGACTTTAGCATTATACAAGGTATCCATGTAAAAAAAAAAATTATACTCCCTTAATATTTTGAAATTAAGAAGAATTTTTTTTATCCATTTGAAATAATTTGTGTGAGTAGTAAGAGACAGGGGTTCTGTTTCATTCTTCTGTGTGTAGCTATCCAGTTTTCTCAGCACCATTTATTGAATAGGGCTTCTTCCCCCCATTGTACATTGTTGTCTGCTTTGTCAAAGATCAGTTGTCTGTAGGCAGATGGTTTTCTATCTAGTTCTCTATTCTGTTCCACTGGCCTCTATTCTTGTACACATTCTATGCTGTTTTGGTTATATAGCCTTCTAGTATAGCTTGAATTTGGTAATGTGATACCTCCAGATTTGTTCTTTTTGCTAAAGATTGCTTTGGCTAGTTGGGCTCATTTCTGGTTCCAAATGAAATAGAGAATTCTTTTTTCTAGATGTGTGAAGGATGATGTTGGTATTTTGAAGGGAATTGAATTGAATCTGTAAATCACTTTGGGTAGCATAGACACTTTAACAATGTTGATTCTACTAATCCATGAGCATGATGTGGTTTTTTATCCATTTGTGTCTTCTGTGATTTCTTTCCCCAGTTTTTCATAGTTCTCTTTGTAGAGATGCTTCTCCCTACTTGGTTAAATAATTCTTAAATATTTTTTTCTTTGTAACTATTGTGAATGGTATTGAGTTTTTGATTTTACTGTTCTAGACATCAGCCTAGGCAAAGAATTTATGGCTAAGATCCCAAAGGCAATTATACCAAAAAAAATGAATAAACAAATGGCACTTGACCAAATTTAAAATCTTTTGCACAGCAAAGGAAATAATAGAGCAAATAGACAATCTACAGAATGGGAGAAAATGTTCACAAACTGTATATCAAACTGTACAAATTGTACACAAACTGTACATCCAATAAAAGGCTAATATTCAGAATCTACAAAGAATTCAACAGATCAGCAAGAAAAAAGTAAACTATTAAAAAGTTGGCAAAAGGGCAGCACCTGTGGCTCAAAGGAGTAGAGCACTGGCCCCATATACTGGAGGTGGAGGGTTCAAACCCAAGCCCAGCCAAAAACTGCAAAAAAAAAAAAAAAAAAAAAAGAAGAAGAAAGAAAGAAATATGTGAAAAAATATTCAACATCACTAATCATAAGAGCAATGCAAACTAAAACTACAATGAGATATCACCTTACCCTTGTCAGAGTGGCTTTTATTAAGAAGTCTATAAGCAACAGATGCTGATGTGAATGCAAAAGAAAGGACCTCTTATACACTGTGTAGGACTGCAAATTAGTACAACCTCTACAGAAAACAGTATGGAGATTTCTCAAAGAACTAAACGTAGGCCTACCATTCACTCCAACTAAACATAGACCGACCATTCACTCCAGCAATTCCTCTACTGGGTATCTACCCAAAGGAAATGAAGTCATTTTATCAAAAAGACACCTGCACAATGTGCAATTGCAAAGATATGGAAAATCAACTCAAGTAACCAATTCATGAGTTGATTAATAAAACATACACTTCCTCCATGACATATTAGTCAGCCATATAAAGAAATGAAATAATGTCTTTTGCAGCAATTTAGAAGGAACCAGAGCCCATTATCCTATGTGAAGTATCTCAAGGATGAAAAAACCCACACCACATGTACTCTATAATAATTTGAAACTGATGGGCACATATGGGCACAGAAAGAAGTAAAAATCATTGGAGATCAAGATGGGGAGGGGAGGGGAAGAGAGGAGTAGAAACCTACCTAATAGGTACAATAGTACAGTGAACACTACTCAGGTGGTAGGTGAAAGGTGTAAGTGGTGGTGCCCAGAGAAGAGACCAAAGAAGAGATGTTCAGGCCAGGTTTATTGAAAGGGGAGGTGACCTGCCTGAGCATCTGTGCTAGTGGGGCAGTGGAATGGGTAGTTAGAGACCCCTCTTTTATATGGGCCTGTAGGGGATGGGCAAATTACATAGTTTGCCCCCAAAGTTAGAGTCCTCTGGCAAAATTTGGGGGTGGAGTTAACCAGATCCTTTGTGTCATTGTCTTAGGAGGAGGAGGGGAAAGGGTTCATATGTGACTACATTAGGCCTCCTCAAAATGGACACACTTATATCCATGACTAAATCATTACAAAAGTGATCCATGTAGCAAAAACATTTGAACCACCTTAATGTTTTGAAATTTAAAAAAATTAAAAATACATGGAACAATGACCAATGATTGAGATTAGAAAGGTTTCTAAAATTGCAATATTTGAGCAAATTTGTCCACTACACTTTCTCATTTATCTGTATTAATCTTGCTTATACAGTATTCTATTGAGCATTCCTGATAATTATAGAAATTCCTTGGCATTTCTTCCTTCTATCATTAAATGTTATTTTTTTTTTATGTTCTCAGAAGTAGCTGTTCATTCCAACTCTTGCACCCTAAATTGGGTAATGACATATTTCTTTTGTATCTTCCCTTAGTGTTTATGAAATAGAAATGACTGGTGGAAAGTGTTATTTGACTTACTTCCCTATTTATGAAACTTCTTTCAGAGTAAGGAATTATAAGTTCATGGAACAGTACCTGTGTCTCTTTCTTCATGTAACCCTAGGTCCCACGGTCACAGTGGTCCAATCAGACTGAACAGCACAAAACTAGGATGAGAAATAAGAAACTAGGCTGTAGATAAGTACCAACAACATTATGGAAGGCAGAACTGGAGAAAATTCTAGCAGGTGGTATCTTTTCTGGCCAGTACTTTGTGGCTTTTTTGCCCTTGTAAGTTGACCCTCAGGGATGCAGAGCCGAAGATGACTGTGGAAGGACGGCTCCTATAACAAACCACCTTTGGGCAGATTTCCACCAGCCTGGTGTAGACTTTGCTGACCTCTGATGTTATCATCTCCCCCCTTTTCCTAGTCAGGCCTCCTCATATCTGCTGCTTCCCTCTCCCCTCGCTCTCCGTGTGGCTGAAAGTACTGAGATGGCAGAGAATAGGAAATGGGTAGAGATGAGCAGGAACATCCAGTCAAGTTCTTTATCTTGCACCTCCTTGCATCTCTAAGAAAAAAGAATGACATTGCGATTTCATTCCTAAAGAAGTTATAAAAATAGGAGCAAACTGAAGGAGAATTAAAAGTGTTAGAGAAGTTAATGTTGATGCATCTTCCAACGTATCGATAATTACACAGAGAAGATTGAAAAGCAACGTTTATTGTAAAACACTTCAAAGGAACTAGAAAATTACAAGGACTGATATAACAAATACATGTGCTCACTACCCAGCTTTGTAAAATTTAGACATTTTCCTTTAATTGTTTTTCATAAGACTAAAACTTCATTTAGACCTTTGAGAAAGGCCAATGATGAGCAAATCTCTTCCTTGCTTGACATCCAGACCAGCTGAGAAATGATGAAGGATTAGCATGGCGCCCAGCTAATAAGTGAAATTCCCACTGCTGAGCTCTGGTGTAGCCCGACTTACCCTCTAGCACCAGCCTTTCTTTCCCTAGGCAAGCTGGCTTCTAAGGGGAGTGTGGGCTGCCCACACACCTTCTCCTTCCACCCACCAATTAGCTGAGTGTGAAAGGCCAGTCAGTTTAAAAATAGATCAATAGGAGCATTATAGCAACTCAAGCACTCCCACGTGAAGAAAAACATCAGGATTGGGAAGTAAGCATTTTCCTCTAAAAATGGACAAGGTGAAAGCCGCATTTTTATTTTCTTTAGGAACCTATTTTTTCCCCTTGCCTTTCCCCAGTTGAGAAAGAGGTAACCCCTACCCTGATTTTTAAGATCCTTGTATATAACAAGTACTTAGTCACTAGTGTTGTAATCCTAAGTATCAGAATGCTTCCATTTAAGGGAAATTTTGGCTGCCAGTTCTTGAGAATCTTGCCTATAACATCTGTATTTACTTCAATTTCAAGATACTCTCATAGACGAATGGAAAGAATGTAAAAGATGATGCTAGCAGATAGGAATAGCGTCTGGACCCAAGGATGTTACTGCTCAGCTAATGTTCTAAGTGCTAAAAGATCATCATAGTTTTAGCAACAGCAATTATAGCTAAGGAAACAAAATGGAGAGTTATCTCAAAACAGAAAAGAAAACATCAAAAAGTTATCTCTTTCCTCTGAAAAGAAAACAAGCATTCTGCTGACCCTTGGCTTCTGAAATATTTCAACATTCCAGGCTACTGAGACTTTTCTTCATCTCTTATAAACAAACCCCAGCGTCCTTTAAAATGCTTTCTGATTTATTCTCCAAATGTTTCCAGGTGAATAACAGGTTATATTCGTTTGGCTTGTTATTTTCTCTCAAGAAACTGGACAAGTTTTAAGTTAAGCAGAGCTCATGAAGGAAGGGAAATGTTTGGTAGTGAATGATATAATGGAAAATTGCTATAATAAGTAGCTAGGAAGGGAGAGAAATTATACAGAATCATTGTAGTTTAAGTGGCAGTGTGTTATTAGGGGCAGTTCTGAGCCATCCAGAAAAATAGCCTATTACAGAGTATAGGAAAATCAATAATGGCATTGCTGGACAATGAAATTTGTAGTTAAAACCTTCGAGGTGACTCTGAAATGGGAAATTGTTTTCTTATAGATTTTGTTTTTGGTTGAAGTATACTGTTAGAATGTGAATAGTATTTTTTTAGCTTCATGAAGGCCTAATCATTGACCACTTACGTGTTAAACGAGAAAGTATTTAGATAACCATATTCCATCAAAAAGGAATGTTATAAATCTGTATACTTTGCCTCCTGCTTCTGAGAAATATGGCAAATAAAAACATGAAGCCTCAAAGCAACCTAAATCTAATATCCCCTTGGGGTTCACAGCAAAATAAAATGTAGGTAGACCTCGTTTCACATGGTGATTGGATCCTTAAAAAACCTTGCATAAAAATTAAAACATCGTTACAAGTCTAGCCAGACTCTATCTTTGAAAGAATGTTGTAGCTGATTTCAAGTGCCAGTGACAGTTTTTCAATCTGAATAATCACAACCTAACCTAATGGATTTTTTATATGTTGAAATTCACTGAGTGAGGAATACTTATTACATGTGATAGGTGATATCACATTGCATGTGAATGATCACATTTTTTAAAGAAAGCTTTAAACTTTTACTCCTCATATTTCAACAATCTGAATAGATGCTTTGAGGCAATATGTATATTTGAAAACATTATGGCTATTCTTTTCCATTCATTTACATTTCATTTTTTATTACATCTCAGTGTGTTTTCATCAAACAATTTTAGCTCTAGACTTCAAATTGTACAGTCAGGGAAAGAAAGAATGGCTTTTGGCTCTTTTTATACTATTTGGATATTAGGTAACTAAATAAGCTTTTTTTCATGTTTTTAGAATATCATTGGGTCAGTCACTGGCTCAAATCTTACCCAACTACCCTATACACTCTTTCCATGTGGGAGCAGGGAGCTTGAGGCCTTGGGACTACAGGAAGCCTCCTGGATCCTTGAATGTAGCCTTTTGACTGAATCTGAATCATACAGAAAAAATGCTTCTCATAAAGAGACTTGTTCTGTGAAGTTAGAATTCGGTCAAGGGGCTACCTTTGGGGATCGAGAGGACCCCATGTGGCCTTGAGGTTGCAGGTTCCCCACCCCATTTTATCAATTTACACATAATTTCTTCTCTGGGAGATATAGGAGCAAGCAACACACTGCCAGTCGTAATGTTATTTTTATTAGTATGCACAGCAGACAGTTTTGTGGGTCATGAGATCAATGGGATAGCATACAGTGTTAAAGAAATAATTTTCAATTTCCTGATATCTATGAGGGTTACTAAGCATATAAATAAACAAAAAGGAAACAGAGTAACTCACTGTCCCCAGTGAAGCAATGTCAGTATCTGAAGTAGTAATTTGTTTCCCATTAATCCATGTGTGTGTGTGTAGCCTTCAAAACCTCACATCCAAGTTATCAAGAAAAATTAGCCACTTATATAAGAGAATTGACAATGGAATCTCTTAGTGCCGGGAATTTGAAATCGCCAGTTAATGCTACTAGGTAAATTAAAAATTATTGATTTTACAGTGCCTATTACCCTTTTTTTTCCCCTGACTGTCAAAAGTACCCGTTGTATACACTAACGAGAATACTCGTAAAGCTGGCAGTGCCTTACTGTCACACACAGGCACACACGCACACATTACTGAGAAGAAATTATATGTAAATTAATACAATTCATTGGAAAGCTTTTATCAGCAAAACTACCACTGTTATCTGGTTCTTATACATGCAAAGACTCCACATATCCTATTCCCAAGTAAATACTTGAATAGGACGCCACCCTGCTTTGTTTTGGAGTGTGATACCCCTTCCCATATGGAGTGCTCCATGCTGTACAGTCACAAAAATCAATGAGTTCAGCACTCAGGATGCCAGGGCAGCTGGAGAGCAGAGTCTTGCGCTCATGTTGCTTGCACAAACACACGAGTTGTGTTTCCCACAATGGGAGCTGGGGACCCCTGAGGTTCGGCAGCTTTTTTATCCTGCAAAACAGAGATCCAGAAGATGATGCTAACAGGGCGTAGGAGGCTGGGTTCTGAGACGGGTTAAGAACTTCAGAGATCAAGAGGAGGGACAATCTGAGAGTAGCTGGCAAGGCCGGCAATGATTTGTGGTGGGAGGGTAAGGGAAGAGAGCCGATGTCTGCAGATACTACAAAGGAAAATAAACACTGGGAAAGAATAAACTTATGCAGAAAAATTTTAAAGGGGGATTTCTAACAAAGGATGTTCGGGAAACATTCGTTTGGAGTTTAGTATTCTGGGCAGCACTTAGGAGGGGACAAATTATTACAGCCAGAATGACCTTTATACTAAAAGTCCTGATTTTTTATTTATTCCATCCTGCTCCATGTAACAAACTTGTGTTAAACACCTACTACATGCCAAGAATTATGCCCACCAGTCACGGACAGATATACACACACACTCACTTTGAAGTTCAAACGCCATTTGTAATCACGGGAGGGCCACAGGACTTTAAGCACTAAAGTCAAAACAATTCAGTCACTACTGCAAGCTGAAGTTCAAAAGCAGCTTCCCAGGATAAAACTCGGAAAATGCCTGGATCCTGAGGTGTTTATTTGAATTGGCTTTTCTGGACTCTGCTGATGGAGGTAGAGATCTTGCTGACATATTACATCATTTCTGATGAAAGGACTTTGGTGAGATTTATTGAGCCAAATTGTCTTCTTACATAACAGTATAGGGAAATTCCAATTGTTCAAAGAAGATACTGAGTTAAATATGTAGATATCTGATATACATATATTACAGCAAATACGGGTTTCCTGTATTTGAGATTGTGATGTCATTGCCAAGTGCTTATGTTGATTCTGTACTCTTTGATCAAGGCTGTATAATTTTTTGCATTATTGTAAAAATGATCATTTCAGATTTCAAATCAACTGGAATGATGTAGTAGTATAGTTTTTGGACAGACTCAGTTATACTCTGAGTCAGATTTTATCTTTTATAGCAACCATGTACATCAAAATTGAGATTCAACTCCGTTAGCCTATTAAGAATAATTAATTAAAATTTCAGATCCACAGAACTACTATTATAAAGATATTTTGTATTAAGGAAAGGAGCTTCCAATCTTCATTAAGTCTTATGATTAATATGTTTTTCTTACAACCCCCTAGATTGCCCCAAAATAGAATTAAAGAGGATAAAAAGTAAATTTGGAGGTATAGAAAATACTTAATGTATTATGTTATTAGTTATAGTGACCAGATGTGACTTTAGAGGTTCATACCTTTCAAACAGTGATGAATGACCTCTTTCTACCAGGAGGCTTTGGCACAAGAAGTAAGAGCTCCCCAGGAGGTACCAGTGCTGAGTTTGGGGAGGGTAGGGCTCTATGCCTCTGTAGCATGGAGATCACATTGCCTAGGAGTGTTCTCTGATTCTCAGGTGGCTCAGGACCATGATTTAATTAGCACAGCCTGAATATACTATAAAGAGTCACTGCCAGGTCACCCTCTCATTGTAATAGACTTGTAAACCTTGAAGTAGGTTAGAGGGGACTAGGTTGTCATTGAAATGAAAGAAGACCCAACTTCTACTGGCTCAGAGACTGAGCAGGGTCTTAAGGACAAACCCCATCCTGCAGAACTAAGGTAAAAGTCCAGGGGACCTGACTGCCAGGACAGGGATTATCTGCATCTTCCTCCATGGCTGAGGCCCTCATCTTAGATTTCCTTTACATCCAGTTAGATCAAGTTAGAAACTGGCAATGTGTTACAGAAATGAGTCGATAACGCACTACCCTGTCTCCACTGATGTAACACCTCAGTATCACTGTTCAAGATGAAAAGAATCACTGAAACAAGGGAAAAATCTTCTGAAAGAATAGTCAATGCCAGACGATCAATCGACTCTTTGGATTCTACTCATGGAACCCATCTGCTGGTTGACTGAGCATTCTCTGTTGCTACGTGCATAATTGTATTTCTCACAGCAACCACTACCAGGAAGTTATTTGTAAGCTCTTTCTAGATACATGTGTAATAAGCTGAGGCTCACAGAGGGTGATTCACCTGCTGTAGTTTTTGCAGGTAGGTGGTAAGCTCTCTGAGAGCAGGAGCATCATCTTTCAGGGCTATACTTCCAGGGCCTACCAATTATATCCAATCTAGAATAAAGACTTGGCTATATGTGTGGAGTAAATACATAAATGACTCGATAAATAACATAGATGAAAAACTAGGTTTAAATCCCAGTTCCTACATCTCCAAAGATCACCATCTTTCTGTATAACCAAGGAATCTGCTATAAAAACCGTTAATTTCCTATAAATACATAATTAAGTCCTGTCTTAATCTTATATCATCATTTTAATTTTTATATTAAAAGTAATAAAAATCATGTTAAATGCATGATTTCTCCTATTTCCAGGTTGGATAAAAATGTGGAGGAAGTTATGAAAGAAAGAAATAACCTTTTACTATGTTTCCCTTGTCACCACTTATTTGACACCCTCTTGTCTTGGGCTTGTAATTTACAATATTCAGAATTCCATTACCTATTAAATATTCCCATCTAGATATTATAAGATCAGTATTTCTGGACCACCTGGTCAAAGACAACTTCCTCTACTGGGTGTGGTAGCTCAGGGGTAGGCTGAGGCGGGAGGATTGCTTGAGCTCAGGAGTTCGAGGCTTGTCTGAGCTAGAGTGAGACCCCGATTCATGAAAAAAATTAAAAAACCCAGCCGGCACTGCAGCGAGTGCCTATAAGCCTAGCAGCTTTGGAGGCTGAGGCAGCAGGGTGCCCACAGCCTGAGTCTGAGGTTGCAGTGAGCTACACCACCATTGCACTCTGCTCAGGGTATAGGGTGGGAGTCTGTCTCAACAACAACAACAACAACAACAACAACAACAACAACAAAAAAAGAAACAAGGCAACTATGTGCATATGCTTAAAAAAAAAAAAAAAAGACAACTTCCTTCATTAAGAAGCACAGTACAGTGACCCTTGTTGGAAGTAAAAGATGTGCAGAGGCGGTGGCCTTCCTTCAGCCACAGTCAAAGCTCTCTGAAGATGCCTGACTCTGCTGCTTCCATTCAGCTTTTCCTGCCACTCCCACTCTCACATCTCCCAAGATGATTAAGAGTATCATGAGCCAGGAGTACTGTTTGGAACTGAGTTATTATCTTTATTTTTATTTATTGAGCCAACTCAATAGCACTCTAGTTACAGAAAAACTTATGATTGATCACAAAGACCAGTGTTTAAGTCCTGTCTCTGCCATCCATAGCAGCCGACCCTTGGACAAATCACTTAAATTCTCCCAGCTTCAGTTTCCTAAGACACAAAAAGACGGGAATGCCTCCTGCCCTGCCTAACCTCCACAGGTTACTGGATAGTGCAATGCCACTATGAGTGCGAAAAGGCTGGGGAGCAGAAAACACTGCAGAACTTCCTTCCCCCTCTCTTTCTCTCATTTAGTTGTCTTGCACATCAGGTTCCACTCTAGGGCATAGAAATTGCACACAGTGATTTCTGTTCTGAGAGACACCCTTCAATATCAACAATCCCATCTTCCTCTTCGGTGGATAACCTTTGGGTATACAATACATATAACCATATTTGAAAGGGAACACCCTTTTCATTTCTTTTCTACCTAAACATACGTGTTCTAGCCAAAGTTCCTCCCAGAGCTGGATCTGGAGCCCGTAGCTGTGACTTCTCTCCTTCTCTGATTCCCAAAATCCCACCGGCCCTCTGCCAGTGCAGAAATCCTCCTCCCCCAGTTTTCCTCTCAGGAGATGGAATTACACAGAAGTGGTCTCTCTTCTAGCCCCCTCCCACATCACCTTTCACTAGCTGCTTTAGGGCTAAGATACAAACATTGAAATCAATGTGAAAAATGGAGAGTACGTCCCAAGCTTCCTCCTCCTCCCCTTCAGAAAGGTGATAATAATGATGTTTAATTGTAGAGCTGCCGACAAATTAAATAAGAGTAACACGTAGTAAGCACACAATATAGTTCTTATTAGTAAGGGGGGAAAACCTTTTTGTTGCTAGTACATGTGAAATCAGAATTTACTTTTGACATCTGACTATTGTGTATGTTTATGTCCTGTCATTTTTTATTATTTTCCCTATATTGCTCCTTAAATCATCTCAGTGTTTGCTTCTGGGTTGTGACTATATACACTTATTTTGCTTTACTTCGGGTACATAAAATTCCGAGACAAATTGGCATAACAAAATGAACGCAGAACAAAAAGTTATGTGAAGCTGCTTTTATTGTTTACGCACTCCTTTAAATCAAAAGAACAAGATGTAAACTCTGTTTTTTTATGTCATCTCCTGTGCTTCAGTCTCCTTGGTGCCTCAGAAAACATGAAAGAGGTTGATTTACAATCACTTCAGGCAAAGTGCCTGTTGAATTCTAAGGACAGGAAATGAAAAAAAAATGCAGCACACACCCCCGGACATTCCACACAACATGGAGAGTAAATAAACAGGCCCCCAAAGGAAACCCAAAGTTCTTGGTCTTCTGTTAAGGGGTACTGTGAATGGCTTTGGGGAGCAAGTATATTAAAGATGATGACATGATGGAAAAAGATCTCTCAAGGGGTGAAATTGACCTTGATTAAAAAGAATCCCTTTCTACTTTTGTCTAAAGCAGCAGTTCTCAACCTGTGGGGCGCAACCCACAGGAACTGTATTAAAGGGACACGGCATTAGGAAGGTTGAGAACCACTGGTCTAAAGCATGGTGAGTACTTTTAATGTAGGTAAATTCCATTACCTGCATTGACATTATGAAAAAGAAGGTACCATGTTATAAACCTGTGCTTCTCAAACCTTAGTTGAATATGACTCATCTGGGGATCTTGTTGAGCTGTGGGTACTGATTCAGGAAACCTGAGCAAGGTCTGGGATTCACCATTCCGCACACACTCACAGGTGATATAGATGATGCTGGTTGGCCCATATTTGGTTTTCAGTCACCTTTTTCAACAGAATAATCAGTGATATTGCTTTGGTCTTCAGATTTTTCTTTTTTTTTTGAGATAGAGTCTCACTCTGTTGCCCTTGGTAGAGTGCCCTGTTGTCTTAACTCACAGCAACCTCAAACTCCTGGGTTCAAGTGATCCCCTTGCCTCACCTCCAAGTAGCTGGGACTACAGGTGTCCACCACAATGCCAAGCTATTTTTTCTATTTTTAGTAGAAACGGGAGTCTCACTCTTGTGCAGGCTGGTCTTCAACTCCTGAGCTCAAGTAATCCACCCACCTCAGCTTCCCCCCAGCCTGGTCTTTAGATGTTGAACATGGGTTTTCAATTGTAGGAAATTCTGACCCCATGGGAATTTGACAATTCATGGTGTGCTACTGGCTTCTTATGGGTAGGGGCCAGGGATACTGTGAAATCCCCTCCAGAGCAAGGGATAGCCCTCATAACAAAGACGTTTCTGATCCAAAATGTTAATAGTGCCAAAGATGAGATTCTGTGCTATAGAAGTACTCTTCGGGCATTTCTTATATCAAAAAGAGTGATGAAACAGTTCAAAAACTAAATGAGTAAGAGGGAAGGAGGGAGGGGGTGGGGGGTTATGGTGTGGACACACCTTCTGGGGGCAGGACACAATTATAAGATGGACTTTACCTAACAAATGCATGTGTCAATTAACAATGGTGATAAGTTCTAAGATGTGTCTTGTTGGGTGATTTTATCATTGCATGAACACCGTGGAGTATATTTACACAAACCTAGATGGCATAGCCTACTACACACCCAAGCTATACGGTGTAGGCTATAAACCTGTACAAGATATTAGTGTACTGGATACTGTAGGCAGTGAGAAAAGTACAATGAAAATATGATATTATAATCTTTTTTTTTGAGACAGTCTCACCATGTCACCCTCAGTAGAGTGCTGTGGTGTCACCGCTCATAGAAACCTCAAACTACTGGGTTTAAGTGAGTCTCTTGACTCAACCTCCCAAGTATCTGGGACTCCAGGCACCCACCACAATGCTCGGTTATTTTTTTGTTGTTGTTGCAGTTGTCATTCTTGTCTAGCTAGCCCCAGGCCGGGCTCAAACCCACCAGCCTCGGTGCATGTGGCTGGTGCCGTTACTTGGCACTGTGCTACAGGTGCCAAGCCAATATTATAATCTTAGGGGACCCCACTGTTGAATATGCAGCCCATCGTAGACCAAAACATTGTTATGCATGACTATATTTAGTTTTCAGTAAAGAATAAGCAGTGTTTAAAACTGTCTTCAAATACATGAAAGATGATTATGCGGAAGATGGTAACCAGCTGTTCTCCATCACCCTTGAAGAATGAGCAGGAAATGTACATAAAAGGACCTGTGCTATCCATCCATTCTTTTTTGCGCCTTCACACCAGCCAAGCAAATCTCTTCATAATCTTGCAACCTTATTTGTCCCGTCTGCATCTTATTCCTTGCAGAGACCCTCTAAAATCCTGGGCACACATTGTCTTCTCACTGCCAAATCTCTTCCCCTTAAAAATGTCTATCTCCATAAATTCTTCCCTAACTAAGATGAAATAGTTCCCAGTTGATCACTGACTACATCCTCCTTCAGCGTATTCTCTCCCTATACAAATGTCTTATTGGTCAGATGTGTATAAGGAGCTGTGCTACAATTTGATAAGGGATACGAGAGGTGAATAAGCAAGTCTCTGATTTTAAGCATTTTGCAACCAAGGGGAAAAATATCTCACACAGATAACTACCCTATAGATAGTGTTTAGTAATTACCTCTATGAGATTTGTCTTAAAAAATAAAAAAGAAGGTTTTAGGAGTTGAAGAGATTACTTCTAGGTAGGGGAGATGGAGAAAGAATTTATACACATACATACACAAGTATATTCATTGCTTGTTTCCTTGTAGAATAAATGTTTCTTAATTTAAATTGCAATACTGTGCATCCAATGAAGACTTAATATTGCTGCCAACCTGTAAAGATTTGAATTTGAGTAGTCTGGATTGAGACTATATTGGAAAGTGTAGAGGAGTAAGGATTAAGAGATTGGAGATTTAACCCACTTAGAATCTATAAGACTAGGGTCCATGTGGCCATATTGTGGCCTATACAAAGGAGGCTGAGTTTAACCTCCTCTGGATCTACCAGACGATGCTCTGGGATTTTATAATGCAGTGTTCTCTGGGAAGAATTGAGTTACATCTAGGAGGAAAACATTTTGGAACTTCACAAGTCAACTTCAAAAACCAATACCAGGGAAGGAATCTCTTACCATCCATTTGAGGGAATAATTCCAGAATTTCTGTTGGAGACAATTTCATTTACTGAAAGTTTCCAAAACCTGGGCTTACAAAGAAATTGAAACAATTAACTCTCACTGAACATGCAGTATGTGCCAGGCATTATCTGATTTAATCTCGACAGGAACCTTTGAGATTGTCGCCAAAATGACATCGTAAGGAGCCCTCAGTGTATAGGCATAAGCATCCACCCAATGCTTAGAAAGGGAAGCACAGTAAATCTCAGGCCAGTGTACAAAGCCATCTCTGGGTGGAGATGATCAGCTTGCTTTTCCCTTTGGAAACAGCAAAGAAAAAATGTCTTCTCATGGGGCTTTAAATGATGATATCCACATCCTCTGTAGTTGAAATGAGAAAATGAGGCTGTTTATAGTTCACTGGTGGCCACAGTTTGCTGTGGGGCTCACTACTGGAAAACTGTCTGCTACCCTATTAGTCATGTATTAGCATGAGTTTCCGCCAGCTCTTTGCTGCACATTCTGAAATCTTTAGTTCTGGGAAAGATACAAATACTAAATTACTGTGGAGTTGTGTTTGAATGTTAGCACTTGTGTTCTTTAAAGCCACTGTGTTAATACAGTTAATACTGGAGACCCTCTTTGACGTTCTCATTCTTTGAGCTTCATTGCTTTTCTTTATATAATACCACAGCTTTCAATAATTAACTTAAGAATTCCTTTCATAATTCAAAACATGGTGGAATCTTAGTTAACTTTGTGTAACTGGCCTTTGCTTTGTTTTCCCTCCTAAAGTTGTGCTGAGCTTCTGCGTATCATTCAACGTTGACGTGAAAAATTCGATGACATTCAGCGGCCCAGTGGAGGACATGTTTGGATATACTGTTCAACAATATGAAAATGAAGAGGGAAAATGGTGAGCCACTGGGTTTTGTTCTGTTGTTTAGTTATTGTACACGGTAGTGGGAAATACCATTTGACTACAGTTTTTTCTGTGAATGAAACTACAACAGAATGAATCATTTGTGGTTGAAAATGCAGTCTAATCATTTGGAAATGGAAACAGACTTAAAGTAGAAAAAAATTGGCAATGTTAGAAGTGGTGAGTGATTTCTGCTGAAGCCTGGATTGACCTCAGAGAAGGTTCTTTCCAAAATAGTCATTATTTGGTAATTATATTATTTTGGTATGAGTTCTTTAATTGTCCTCATTTTAGAGTAGCTGAAATATACAAGGCTGAAACTTAGCAGGAAGAATTTGGAGGCCAATGAGATGGTTCCTTGAAAGGGTTAATATCACTTCCATTATTTGGGGCTTATATTTTGGGCTTTCCTTCTCTACTGAGTGTGGTCTAGTGTTCATGATGAACCTCGTTGAATTTCTTTTATATACTCTTTAACCCTTTAAGATTGGTTAAGGTCATTGTAGTTATGATTTTTAAATCATATTTAACTAGTTGAAAATTATACAAACTGAGTATTAGAACGATTTTGCATTATATTGTAACATAATTTTTAGGAAATGGGATTTTTTAATTGTATGTTATAGAAGAAAGAACAAGAGGTAGTTAAACTTTACTTCAATTTAATAGCTTAAGGAAAATGAGTCTATTTTCCTAATAAATATAATAATAAAAAACAAAAAGAGATTTATGTTTACTTGAATAACAGAGATTTATCAGGCCTTTGAATTATTTTACAAGTAAAGAAGTGACTTCCCCATATTTCATTTTATCCTTTTGATTTGGCTAATTTGATAATAATTCTCTAAGATTATCAAAAGTAATGATTTGAGTTCTCACATTTTCTAAGTACAAATATTGTGTGCTAGGTGTAAACTAGAACGTATGCAGGTAATTCACTCTTTTCCTCTCCTTAAAAATATTTCAGATAAGAAATCTAATAATGGATTATGAGTTTTTAAATCCTCTGTCCTTATCTCCTGTACTGTCCATCCACTCCACCCCTCAGCTTTTAAGGTTAAATGGGTAAAGTCCTCCCTTTAGACAATAATTTTATTCTTTTAGGAATTATACCTGCCACTCAGGGAGCTCTATCTCTGGAAGAATAATGGTGTGGACCAATTGGTCAGGCTTCTTTTTGTGCATAAGCTATAATAAATCAAAATACACTATGTGTTTTTCTTTAAAAACTTAACTTTTTATTTTAAACACATACAAAAGTTAATTTTTACTTATTATTAGTAGTCCCGTAAGTGTTAAAGAGAAATACACTAAATCTCACACTTGCAGACAAACCATCTTCAGAATGAAGTGTCTTTTTAAAGGATGGTCAAATAATAAAATATTTTATGAAATTTCACTTTCTGATATGAGGAAAACCTGTAAGTTTCCTCTCTCATCTACTCCTGTCTCTGCTTTTAGAACAATCTGGTATCAGCAGCCCATAATTATCTGAATGGACTTTAGTGTAAAGAGGGTTCATATTTCTTCCTAGGAGCATCAGTTCACCCCTTTATTCTCTTTAGTCTTTGTTTCTCATAATACGAGTCTGTTCTGTTGTGACATTTCCACTTTCGTATTTCTCCAATCCTCTCTTTCAAAGAACCAGAAGGCACAGGAATGGGAAATCAGGCCTATTCTGAATAGGTCTCAATGTCATGATGAATATCCTTCCCAAGTTGTCTTTATAAAAGGTGAAGATACAGATGAGAAAAAGAAAGATAGTCAGGTCACCATTAAGCAAGAGTCAAGAGGTGGAGCTTGGACAGTAAGAACAGGGCTGCAATGAATGAATCTGTACCAAATAGAACTTTGGGCAGACCATTCAGAATTCTATGTACATTTGTAAAATAATCTTCATAATAAGACTTTAACCTCTTTGAGATCAGAGACCACACTTTGTATATCTTGCTTCAACCCATGAAATCTAGCTTAGTTGTTACTACAAATGTTTATAGGTAGGTTAAACTTTTTTCTTTAGCCATAGCATATGTATCAAGCAATAACTGTTATGAAACAAATACAAAAGCTTTAATCTAACAAAGGACATATATGAAATAATTAGGAATAAAAAGCAGTGCCAAGAAATGTGAAATAGACTATAAATTAATGGGAGTTTGAAGCAGGATGAGATGACTTAGGTTCTTGAGATGAATCTTGAAGGATTTGACCTTTACTAAGGGGAAAAATATGTCACTCCATGCTGGAAAGCCACATGAGGAAAGGCGTATGTATACTTGAGAAAAAGGGAATGTGTTGATGAATAAATGGGTCTGATATGGGATGGTTGAAGAAGGAAGAATAATGGAAGGCCGGTAAGAGCAAAACAAAGGAGCATTGAGAAGCATTGACATTGAGAAGCCCTTGGAGGTGGTTGTTCTGTAAAAGTTAGTTTGGGAATTACGTATAGATTGGATTGGATAAAGGAGTGACTGGAATTAGGAAATATATAGGCAAGCAAGAATTTTCATCTAGTACTTAAGGGATGAGGCCCAGGCTTGATTAGAGACAGGTGGAATAAAGGAAAGGTATACCCAGAGTGAATTCAGATGAATCATTAAGTTTTAGTGGAAGTTTGGATATGGCAGATGAAGGTGTAGGAGAGGTCAGCTAGATTCTAAAATTTCTGAACTGGCTCATTGGGAAATGGGTAGTCATTTACAGAGAAAGGAAAAACTGGGAAGGAAAAAGATGAGTCTGTTTTTAAACAGCTCGAGTAGCAGGTAATATCTAGGTATTTGGAAACCTCAAACTGGAAGACAGATGAGAGGGAGACGCTAATTTGGGGAAAATGCCTACAGAGGAAAGAGCACTTTGAGTGTCCACTTGCAGCCCTGGGCACCGTCCCCCCCATCTGGCACGGAGCCGTCCATATAATGCACACTCAATGATTATTTGTTGCTAAATGGCATTCTAACTGAACACTCTGTGACCATCAATGAAAAAACAGCCATATAAAAATAAAGTTAAAATTTACTCTCCTAGGGAAATACACCTGCTTATGGCCAGAGCTGAAAATAGATCTTAAGTCTCTCCATCCCAGCCTTTGTGTCTTTTTCTTTATTAGAACTACATTAAAAAGCAAATGTTGATTAATTCTGTTCCAGACTTTACATATGTATGTTAATATGTCTATAGAGTTTCTGAGTATTTGCATGTAGATGATTTCAGACACCTTGATTCCATTTTGACTTTCCATATTTACCATCATTGTATGGAAAATTTGTGAAAAATCAGAGCAACCAAAAAGATAAGGCCAACTTAATTTAAAAGTAAGCAAACAACAACAAATACGTAAATTTTCAAACCTTTAAAGATGGTATGGTAGCAGCCTATTGTTCTAAAGAGATCCAGACACTGCTAATGCAAAATAAATTACAGAATATGTTTGGGTATTCTGTAAGTGTTTATAAAACCAGATAGAATGCAGACCGACTTTTGAGATAGCCACTGAGAAATAATTCATATTTTAGGGAACACGGGTTTTGTTATTTAATTATCTCCAGGGGTGAGCACCTTCATAAATCATATTTACGGCTTCTGTTTTGTAAGTTCATCCACCTCAGATTTTAAAAATTAAAAAAGAAATCTCCCTACACATCTTACATACCTCTTGCCTCAAGAAGGAGCACTTGTTGGCCCATTACACGTGCAGTCTATGTATTTGAAAAACATCGCTTTAATTCTTTCACAGCAATTTAGAGTTAAAAGCAAAGGCAGCCTTATGTCCCCTTTACCTTTCAGAAGTTTACTGTAAAGTATAATTAATTTTACATCTTTGGCTCAGAAGGCACATGCTTTCTCAGTAGCAGAACGCATTGTGCCTCTGATTAAAATCAGCCGTTGTTCATTATGGCTGGCATGAGCCGCAGCATCCAAGTAATTGCAATGCAGTTCAGAAGAACGTAGAAGGAACCTAATTGGCTTAATAATTTTGCTTTGAAGAGAAGAAATTTAAACATGCTCAGCATTGCGCAAAACTTCCAGATTTCCAGACGTAGCGGTGCTCATCAGCATGGCCAGTTCTTGGCCAAATGGGAAAATAGGAGATGCTGGTTTGGGGCTTTGCCTTCTTTTTTCTGCCTTTGCTTCAATCCTTCCAGCACGTGTGACCATCTTTTTACTTCCTCTTGGGGCCTTCAGTGACTTCAGTGGGTCTTCTTTCTCAAAGCAGATTTTCAGAGTACAGATCCCTCCCTAAGCAACCCTCAAGACAATGTAGGGTCTCAAAATATGTTGACCTCACGCCTCTTCCCTACAGGATCCTGCCTTATGCCAGGTGGGGCTTCCAGTGGGCTCATAGGATGATGCCCTATTTCTATTATGTATGTGTTTTAAATAAAACCTATTCAAGCCTGGAGGGGAAAGACATTGTAAAGGTTCTATAACTTTCAGTTTCTGTTATAGATTTTCATGTGTTTATTTTACATTGCCTTTTGAAGTTCAATTTTTTTCTTTGCCACACTTGTTATTTCTTTGGCTCACCTCGTTCTCACCCCTTTACCTTTCCTGACCAAGAGCACTACAGCCAATGGGGTCACTGTGTACATTTCACTCTCTGAGGTGACCAAATGCTTACTTCATTTTTTTAAAGTTAAATTGGCTGGCAGGGGGTGCTTGGTACTCTGAGATTGACTTCAATTTGGCCTATGTATTAGATATTAAGAACGAGTTAAATGAAAAAAGGTGTTAATGAAATAATGTGCATATAAGACACTTTTCTCTGGGAATCTTTCTTTTATAAGAGAAAAAAGCATAAATATGAAGTAGAGACATCGGATACCAACTATGCTTCAAATAAATATAATAATGGGTATAATAACAAGAATGACTGCTGTGAAGAGCAGAAATTTCTGTTTACTAAATTTTATTGTAATTACTGTTTTTTTCTGGAGAAAAGATGCTTCTCTCACTTCAGTGGTCCTTGAGTCCATCAGGTGTTTGTCTAGAGATCATTAAGGACACCCAAAACATTCTTTAATCCTCTTAATCTGCACATAAATCATTGGAAAATTCCATATATAAAAAGCAAAATCAATAGAAATAAAATGTAATAGGTTCAAACCAACTTGCAATATAGTTTAGAATAGTAATACCCATAGTTTTGGAAACAATGTGCCTTGAGTCTTCACATTGACCCTGTGGTCTGGGTGGATATCATTATTATCATCTTTATTTTTAGACAGGAAACTGAGACTTGCAAACTGAATGGCCAGAGGTTTAATATAGCAAGCACGTGACAGGGCTGCGATGTGGAACACCAGTCTTCCGACTTCTCAGCCATTTCCCTCCTCTCACAACAAAAATCTAGAACCTTGACCTGGGGAAATGCCTGCTGTGTCACCCAAAGTCATGTATGGCATCTGCTTAAGCAAAATATCCAGCCTCTAAAATGGAAAAAAGATTTTACAATTCAGACCTCTTAGCAGGTCACATAAATCTGAAATCCCCAACTTTGCCTTCTTCACATTCTTAGAGTATTTGGTACAATCATTAATTAATTCATTCAGTAAACATTTACTGCATATCTATTTTGTGCCTGGGGGTTATAAGCACTAAAGACATGTGAGTGAACAAAGGAGAAAAACAATCCCTGCTATGGTGGAGCTTGTATTCTACTGGGGAGTAGAGAACATAAAATAAATGATAGACTTAATGAACAGGTTTTAGCATATGCCAGGATATGATCAGTGCTGTGAAAAAAATCTGAGCAAGATGATGGAATTGAGAATGCTGGAGATTCCTGAGATTTCATCACTGATACTTTTCTAGGAGGTTGTTATTTTTATGCAGCTTAAGATGAGTGAGACTTACTCAGGACTAACCTGGTAACATATATGTACTTTCAAGCTTCTTGTTGAGAGTTGTATGCTTGTTGTTAGAACAGTCAGAGCCTAGGAAAATACACAAAATTAGCAATCCTATGGTCTGCTAATCTACAATTTACCATTGGTGCCAACTCCCCAACTCCCCGTCTCAATCCTGGGCTACTGTGTTCTACCATTTTCCAAGCTTTCACACCTCAGTCTTTCATTGTCCCGGAATATATAATAATCATGGGATTGCTGTACCAGGTCAGTTTCTAATTATCACCCTACTGGGAGTGCTTTCTATTGTGCTCGAGAATCAAACATAAACTCCAGACCTTTTCCTTCGACGTCAACTGCTTTCCAATCTCAACCTTCCACTGTAAGGTCAGGTGGAACCTTAGCCCTGTGTTCTGGCCACCCCCACTTCCACACTTCCTTGGCATCTTCCACTCTCAGTGTTCATTCTCCTGTCTCCATGCTTTTTCCTGGGCTATCCACAATCTCCTTTTCCTTCTGCTTTGTAATTCACAATAGCTTTACTATCAGCATGCTGTTGAGGACTGCCTTTTCATAGATAATACTAGATAAATCCTGGATTCAATGGGTGGAAAAATAGAATCCACCTCCTGAAACAGTGAGGTTCAAAGCCATGTCACAGAAGCATACACAGTTCTACCCATCTATACTTGCAAACCTCCCCATACTGGGCCATCCAGAGCCCAGCCTAGAGAATGGGGGGCCTTCTCCATGTCTAAGACAAAGCCGTCCTTATGGAGCCATCTGTCTACCTGCTCAGGAATTCTACCCCCTCTCCTGCGACATTGGCTTTTCTCCTCTTACTTGTTCTTTTTTTACCATTATTTAACCACGTGCAGGTTGCCTCCATTACAAATTTAAACTCAACTCAAACTGTTTATGATTTGTCATTGCCTTGGGGAAAAAGGCAATGACACGTTCATCAATATGGCCCCATCGCCCTCATTTTTAGCCAAGTCACTTGAAACGAAGCCTACTCACGGCTACCATTCTCAGCTCTGATTCTCTAAATTATTTCCCTTTTTGCCCTGATTTCCTCTGGCATTCTGGTCATTCTTTCTTAGTTTTCTTCCTTTGCTCATTAAAATTTTAAGTGTTATTTTTCCCCAGACTCCAGCATTCAGCTTTCTTCTTACTCTGTACGCTTTCTAGGCGGTACTATTTAATGTTAGGGCCTCAGCCGTGCTCATAACATGGTTGTCTATAGCCATATAGTTCCCAAAATGTTCCCAGAAGGACTGAGCTCATTAGCCTGCATCAGTCACCCAGTATCCACGGGAACTCCACTGGCCTCTCTTCCTTCCCTCTGTCGTTTTCCCCAATGTTGCTCTTGTACATACTTGGAACTGCCTGCCAAAAGCTACCCGTCCCAAGTTTTTATTTTGGATATTCTTTTAGGGGAGCTCCAACGAAGATACCTTATATCCTAAATATGTATAGAGTCGTTTCTTTTGTTTCTTCTACTTCGTGATTCAAATCTCATCTGGATTACTTCAGGAACTCTTACCTTATCCCTGACTCTAATTTTGCGCTGCTCCAACATATTCGTGACGCTTCAAGCGAATAAGCTTTATAAATCAAAGACGCAACCATGTCGCACTGCACCCCTCCGTGAAAGCTTCAGTGGTTCTCTTCTTGCCCTTCCATAAATCCACAGTTCTCAAGGTGGACTCTGAGAACATCGTGATTTAAACCCTCCAGCCTCGACTTCTGCTTCAGCCACACTGAGCTACCTGCGCTTATCAGAGGAGTGCTGTTCTTTTCCTGTTTCTGAAACTTTGCTGAAGTTGCACCAAGCTCAGACCTACGCAGTGTTGCAATAATACATTTCTGGTTTTGTTTTTACCTCTAAGTTTTAAGCAACCTAAAAAACTGTGTTTTATGTTTTTTATATTATTATTATATCCTTAGGATTTGGTATAAATGCCCAGCTTGTAGAGTGTTCTCCATAACATTTATTCATGTATCTAGCCTTATGTTAAATGCTTTCATTAATAATGGGCTCACTTCTTTTCTCAAAACTATTTTTAACTATAAAACTAATGTACTCAGTCACATTATAAAAATTTTTGAAATTATTGAGGAAAAATGATCATTATTTCCTTAATATAATTTGTTATATTTTTTGATGTATTCCTTTTTAGTATGTTTTCCATAGATGTTACTTGTACAATCGTCTGAAAAAAAGATATAACAATGATAAAAAAACTAACATTTAAATAGCACTTACTATGAGCCAAATACTGTTCTAAGCATTTTACACACATTTTTGTACATTAAAACAATTAATTTTCTTATTTTCTTGTTTCTTTTATTTTCAAATTAATATGAGGGAATAAATGTGTAGGTTCTGCTGTTTTCAGCTCTAAGGTAAAGTTCAAGTTGTAGTTGAGCCGTTCACTCAGGGGTCGTGCTGAGCACACCCACACTGTACATATCAGGTGACATCCTGTGAGATATACATTCTTACATCTCCATTTTATAGATGAAGAAACTAAGGCAAGGCAATTGGATTATTCTAAACCATTGACTAAGTAAATGGTGAAGCCATGATTTGAATTCATGAAGTCTGAGGTCTGGCACCAAATTTTATGCTACATTTCATGAAAAGGGTTAAATTACTTCGTATATGAAAAACACTTAGAATAACGTCTGGCACGTGGTTTAAATTCAATGAATGCTAGCTCTCATTATCATTGCTATTGTAATGGAAATAGTACAGTAATTTGGTATCTTTCACTTTTCTTTTTGAGACAGAGTCTTACTCTGTTGTTGCCCAGGCTAGAGTGCCATGGTATCAGCCTGGCTCACACCTACTTCAATACAACACCCAGCTAATTTCTTTTTTCCTTTTTTTTTTTTTTTTTTTTGAGACACAGTCTCACTATGTCACCCTTGGTAGAGTGCCAATGCTATCACAGCTCACAGCAACCTCAAACTCTTGGGTTTAAGCGGTTCTCTGGCCTCAGCCTCTGGGCAGCTGGGACTACAGGTGCCTGCCACAACACCCTGCTATCCTTTGGTTGTAGTTGTCATTGTTGTTCAGCCCTGGGTCAGGCTCAAACCCACCAGATTTGGTGCTTGAGGCCAGCGCCCTACTCACTGAGCTACAGGCACTGAGCCTTTTTTTTTTTTTAGTAGAAATGAGCTCTCTCTTTTGCTCAGGTTGCATCATTTTTCCACTTTAAATTAGATCAGAAGTTTTCACCAAATTAGGTGGGTTTTCACTTTGAATTAGGACATAAATATTTTTTCCTTCTACCATGCAAGCTTACAAACTATTGTTTTTATGACTTTACAATATTCCATAGAATGACCCTGCAATAATTACCCACTTTCTGTTCACCCTATTTTTTAATGTATATAACACTATGAACATTATCTTTATCTAGTAAGCTTTTTCTCCCTTATTTCACTTTTAAAGGATGGATTCCCAGAACTAAGAGTTATGTATTAAAGGGTTAGAAAATGTTTATAGTTCTTTATGGACTTCAGTAATAGCTCCAAAGGCATTATATTATACCTATGTTTTAGGAAGTCTGTTCAACTACTTGATATTTATAATTATTATAAAATTTGTTTCAATACTAGCTTACCAGAAATTCTACACAAAATAAATCTTATCCTTTTCCAATATGACTTTCAAATATTTCATATTCTAAAAATGAATGCCCAACCTATATGAACCTCACTCCAACTTCTCACCCCGCCTCAGATGTTCTTTTTCCATGCTAAATACTCCCAGCTTTCCTTTGGCCATCTTTCTTCTGACCAAACTACCAGACCCTTAGACATCTGATTTATGGTATCCAAAATGCATTCCATTGTGCTTGTGCCCCTCTTCATTTGGAGATTGCAGACATGGCCTGACCAGTGGAGAGCAGAGAGGGGCTCTCACTTTCCTTGACTGGGGCATCTATTTCCAGCAATGCAGCCTAAGGTCACATTAGCATTTTTGGCACTAACATGTGCCGTTGGTCCATGATTAGGTGCTATCTACTAAATCCCTCATGCCTTTTTTACATGAAGTCCCATTAAGTGAGGTTTCCCACATCCTGTCCTGATATAAATAACAGTATGTAGTTGGGTAAAGTTATTTATATAGGCTCTTATTGAACTTCAGTTTATTTGTGTTTATTGCCACAGTATATGGAGATATATCTGAATACACAAATATGCATATTGATGTACTTAGTGAGTATTCTTATGCTTCCTGTCTCTTTTCTAAAGCCATTAATAAAGTTTTAATCTAGCACAATCCCCAGTGCAGAGGTCTACGGTATATAATGA
>NW_003852400.1:44042292-44043054 GCF_000181295.1 Otolemur garnettii | reverse complement strand
AAAAAAAAAAAAAAAGAAAGAAACTGATTAAAATAAACTATTTCTCATTGTTCAAAAATATTAATTGTTGTATTTAACTTCCAGGGTGCTTATTGGTTCTCCTTTAGTTGGCCAACCCCAAAACAGAACTGGAGATGTCTATAAGTGTCCAGTTGGAAGAGGTGAATCATTACCTTGCATAAAGTTGGATCTCCCAGGTATGTAAAAATCAAAAAGGCTGATCCTTAACTATGCCTAGGATAAAAACACTGAAAACACATTTTAATCAACTCAAGAAAATATTAGAAGCAATCTATAAACATTCTTCAGGTATCATCCAAATTAACATTTTAAGTCCCTCTGCCTTTAATTTGCTTTCAAAAGTCATCACATCGCATTTATAGACTTAGAATATATCCCTAGTGTTGTAACTTTTAACTACCTCAATTAATTGTTCAGAATCTTTTGTAAACCGGTGGCAACATAAAAGAACTTTTGCAAATGAATGTGCCCATTTCGTTCCCTCCACAAAATTAACTTAGCATCCTTAAAAGGACATAGAATAAGAGAAATTGTAATAGATATATCTGATTTTTAAAAAAGAGAATAATCCAAGATAAATTTATATTGAAATAGATATATGGGATAAAAATATCACTGTAGTTAGAACATGACTAGAAAATTTCTACTAGAATTGTCCATAAATTAGAACCCTGTCAATGTTCTATACAATATTAAATACCATGAGAAAGATTATACCTCACAAGTTTATTTCAGATACTA
>NW_003852400.1:44014994-44041885 GCF_000181295.1 Otolemur garnettii | reverse complement strand
TATGGGCACATATTAAAACTGTTCTCTTGTGGCTCCTTTCCTCCCCAAGATATCCCACCCTTACTTTGCACACAGTGCCGTGGCTCCTGACTTCTGTCCGCTTTTTCTTCAAGACAGTAAAACTGGAAGTTCTCTTTGAGTTTTAGCCACTAACTAGGGTGTTCTCTTAGGTAGAAAAAATCCCACAAAAGCAGGAAAGTCACCCAGTGTCAACTTGTTCTTTCAAGTATAGACTTTTCTCCAGTTACTGCCTGATTTTGATTGCTTTATAGGACTTTCAGACATATTTTTTTCTTAGAATTTATAGTTGTTATTTGCAAAAGAGTTATTCTGATAGCAACTACTCCTCCGTTACTGGCAACCAGCATAGGTTTTTAAAGTAGCCTAGAGATTTTAGCTACATCAAGAACAGTAGAGAAATTTCTGCTGTAGTCTCCAATTGTCCCAAGAATGCTGATCCTGGATCAACTCTTGCATAAAAACGCTAATCCAGATTATTCAAGATCAATTTCTATAAGAGCTCAGTTCCAAGTGCTTTCAAAGCAAACCAGACTAAACCCTTGGACAAAGACCAATGCTCACATCAAGAAGTCAAACTGTTCATTAATCTCTATTTCCATTCCCTACTTTAAAACTACATATAATCTTAAGGTAAGAACAACTTCTAGGCATGTACAGAGAGACAAATCTTTCTGAACTGGAATTTTGCCACTTTCTAATATTTCCTCACTCTACTAGGCAGAGTTTAGAAGATTTTGCTTTTCCTAATTATTTTTTTAATGTGAATCAATGCAACGTCTTGCCAATATTGTGACGCTTCAGGACCCAGCATTCCTATTTGGAATATCAAATATAGTCTCTTCATTACGTTTTCTTTATCCACACTTCTCGGCCACTGCTTTAATCCTGTTGCAGTTTTCTTGGTAACCCCTGTGATATCACCGTGATTTTGGAAGTTATGATCAAAAACTTGTGTTTGAATTTTCTTTTCTGATCTTCTACCCATCTCCTCTTTTCTGGCCAGAAATCGTGCTTCCTCATTGTTCCTGTATAACAAAATATTTAAGATTACATTATATTTACAATTTTATGTTATGATATGCTTTATTTGTTTTATGTTATTATATTCTTTGTTTTAATTCACAAAAATGTGTGAAAAGCAATCCCACCTTCTCATTGCCTGCTAGCTCTGCATTCTTTCACAGTTCAGCAAAACTAAGTGAAACGGTGATCCAGACAAAGTTTCTGGGACACCAGCCAGCTCTCCAGCCTCAGCTTGTTCATTATATTCCTTAATAATACTTGGAAGACTGTTCTGTTGAACCAACAGAAGAATGTGCTAGGATCTGAGCAAAGCAGATAGAATGCTTTAATGAGAAGACAGTTTTACTTTGCAAAACTTTTCTTCACCTTTGTAAAATTTTGTTCCATTTTTAGTTAATACTTCAATTCCCAATGTCACTGAAGTAAAGGAAAACATGACGTTTGGATCAACCTTAGTCACCAACCCAAACGGAGGTTTTCTGGTAAGAATGGAAAAAATAATCATATTAAATGATAACAGGATTCTTATTAGTTTAAGTCTATAGAGTCGTTGCGTAATGTTCAGTCTTACAGGTTTTTTTTTTTTTTAAAGGCTTGTGGGCCCTTATATGCCTATAGATGTGGACATTTGCATTATACAACTGGAATCTGTTCTGACGTCAGCCCCACATTTCAAGTGTTGAACTCCATTGCCCCTGTACAAGGTACAGATTTTTTGCCAATGTTCTTGCATGTTTGAAAAGCATAAGCAAAGAATGAGACATATGTATACACAGGAGGATACCACAAAGCTTGAAGTGTTTTTCCAGCTACCAGCATTGCCAATTTAGGTAAATGTTTGCTTTGCCAGTATATAACTAAACCTCACGGCTATTTTTGGAGTCGATACTGGTGTAAATAACCTTTATAGAGTCATGCCTAAAATTCATAGATAAAGCTGTCACGTTGCTTTTATTTAAAGAGTGAGTCTCTTTGAGGACAGAGTCACTTCATCTGATATGCACGGAATGAGAACTATTATATAAAATTCATGTTGAGAAAATTTTTGCCAAGATACCTCTTAGACAATATCAATGAAAATTAGGTGAAGATGGTCTTTACTTGATACAAACCCCAAGTCAATTCTTATTGAATGCAGTAAATATTTGCATCACCTTTCCTTTTTCTAAAACTACATTTTTCTGATTATCAAAGCTCTCTGTCCACTTTATAGAACATCATTTCATCCTTTAAAATGAGCCTTTTGAAAATATTTCAAATTGTATACGAAACAGCACACTGTACCCCATGACTGCATTAATGTACACAGCTATGATCTAATAATAAAATAAAATGAGCCTTTTTTCAGCCATGGAAATCTACATAGATCTCTACAAAGACACCTTCCAGGTTTGTGCAATTGACTTCTTTTATTCCAGAATGCAGCACTCAGCTGGACATCGTCATAGTGCTCGATGGTTCCAACAGTATTTACCCCTGGGAAAGTGTGACAGCCTTTCTAAATGACCTTCTGGAAAGAATGGATATTGGTCCTAAACAAACACAGGTATGTAACTCTGCCTTTTGATTTCTGTTGTTCTAAAGATACAAACATCAAAATTATCAATAGAACAAAATATTCTGGAAAACAGATTCATCGATAAAACTAAAGTTAAGATTGAGTTTTGTGTTCCATATCCTTCTTATTTCTGATGACAGCTACATTTCATAAGAGAATGTTATTTTTCTAAACAGAAAATATTATGAAACCTTCCATTTTCAATGCTCTTAGAAAATAAACCCGACGGATCCAAACAACCCTCTAATTGCAGTCCAGTTTACTTTTGTCTTGTTTTTCTTTTCTGAGAGCTGTATTTCTGGAGAAGTGGCCGAGATAGTCTCATCTAATGCCCCTAAATAGTAAGTCTCAGTTCCTTTCACCTTCCTCTTCCTTCCCATGGCAGCTTCTTGACAGGACCGACCCAGCTTGCCCCTGTTCCAGACCCACACTGACATACCTGAAATGAAGTGGCTTCTTCCCCTCTCTCCACTGCTCCCCATAATCCGCTTTCTTTTTTTCACCTGCTTTTTTTCTTTTTTTTGTCCATCCCCATTTACCTTTTATACAATTCTTTCTTTCCAAAGCTAATAATATTCTTGGAAATTGTTTAGATTTCTGGTATTTTATAATTATCTAAATATTCGATTATACCTTTAAATTCTAAAAAGTGAATATATTCTTAGCTGTTTGTGAAAATCAGTGCATCTCTGATATGTTCAAAGTTGTTCCACAACTTCAGAAAGAAAATCCACAAGGCTACTTTAAAATAATAATCACTGGGCTTGGCCCCTGTGGCTCAAGTGGCTAAGGTGCCAGCCACATACACCTAAGGTGGTGGGTTCCAAACCAGCCCAGGCCTGCCAAACAACAATGATGGCTGCAACCAAAAAAATAGCCGGGCGTTGTGGCGGGCACCTGTGGTCCCAGCTACTTGGGAGGCTGAGGCAGGAGACTCGCTTGAGCCCAGGAGTTGGAGGTTGCTGTGAGCTGTGATGCCACAGCACTCTACCCAGGGGGACAGCTTGAGGCTCTGTCTCAAATAAATAAATAACAATCACTGCTTCAGTGAAAATTTGAGCCAATGACTCAGTTTTGTAAAGGAATAGGTAACAAGCAATTGCTTCTATGCTTGACTATTGTACTGCAATTTTGGTGTTTTTTTATGTTTTGAAACATAATTAATTTACATTTCTGTAGTAAGAGCCCTAAAAGAGGAGTTATTCTGCCTGCACACCAGAGTTGCTCAGCCTGCCAGGTAGGCACCATGGAGTTATATGTCTGTCTTAGAGAGATCAATAGCTCTATTCATAAGAGTGTGGGCCAGCTCTTGAGGCCCAGATGCTACCAGCATCCGACTAAATGAATGGGTCGGATGCTAGCAGAAGGGACCAGTCACCTTTACTCAGTTCTAGGACCTCATAAAAACAGAAAGAAACATTTTGAATACAACACTGTGCACTAGTTAGTCCTACTATCTTCTGGTTTCACCTGGAGGAATCTGGTTTTTAAAGAGAGGAGCTGATTGTATTTCACAAGATTTATACTGCATTTTGCTTGCATCATTCATTGTGGAGCTTAAACACAGGTATCTATTCATTTAGTCGGATGTATTTACTATGGGTGTACTGTGCACTAAGCTCTGTGCTGGGGCTTGGGTAACAGAGGAGAGTAAGACAGATATGGCCACTGCCTTGATGGAACTTCCAATCTAATGCAGAGTTTCTCCAAATACAGTTCATGGAATTCCTCCTTCCAGACTGCTAAGGTTCTTAGACTGTACTCTACATTTCAGAATCCGAATCTCTGAGGTTGAGGCCATAGAGCCTGCATTTTAAATGAATAACTGATTTTTAAACAGATTAAAATTTGAGAAACACTGGACTCATGAACTATTATGCCATTGATGCACGTATCTATCTGGATTCACCACATAAAGATTATACTTACCTCAAGAACAAAGGCTATATCATCTTATCCCTGTCAATGTCCAGCCCAGTCCTGTGCTGTGACATAGTAAGCCCTCAATGGGCACTTAGTGAAAAAATGTGTATATCATAATACATGCAGTTTTGTATTTTTCTCAGATTGATGAACATTTCATGAGATTTTACTCTTTATCTGGCATTTTAAATATTCTTTTAAGTATCTAACTTGACACATTAATCTTTTCTAATGTTTTTCCACTTTGGCTTAAGTAGCCATGACTAGCTTCACAAGTAATTCTCTAAAATAAAGGGATTGGGAAGGACATATTTACTTAGCCATTGCCTTTGCTAAACTACATTGAACAGGGTTTTAAGTAGAATACATTTAAAATCTTTTTAAAGTTTGATGTTCCCTCTCTGGATTCAGAAAAGAAATTCACTCATATAAAATTTGAAAAAATACTTTGTCTTCAAAGAAAGGTAGAAAGGTGTGCTGGAAAACATGCTTATCTTTTAACAGTAATTTTTTCCTAAAACAGACAATTTGTTGGTCTTGACAACCTCTTTTTGTTTCTGATTGGTAGCTAATGTAATTTAAATAAATTTGATTACTTTGTTTGTTTGTTTGTTTTATTTCTTTCGATGAAAGCATCCAATTCTGCCCTAAGATTGGCAGGATTAGCTTTTGGAATTTTTCCTCCCTTCACTGATTCCTTCCACCGCCATTCCTGAAAGGCACAGATATAAAAATGAATTGTGAGACAGATTACCCCAAAGAAGGTGTAAGGACAGAAAGCTAAAAGCTGGCTAGAGACTCTTAGACGCCTCATCCATTAGATTTATAAAATACAGGGTTTGTAAAGAGGCATTCCTTATAGAAAGAGCCTACTGAGGAGGGCTTCACTGCGATCATACAGCAATCTTGGTATGTCTACTGGAATTGGGACGCTGAGTTGACTAATGCCTGACTCCTGCCTGAAATATCTAAAGGGCACGGCAGCCGCTGTTATGTCTAGCTGCTGACAAGAGCTGCGTCCCCGGAGACTGTTAGAAGACAAAATGTGTGTTTCCCACGGACCAGCATGGGTCACTCAAAACTGAGAGCCAGCATGAGGTCATGTTAGGGACTGGCCAGACACTCTCCTGGAAGCGAGGGGGTGCCTCTGCAGAGAAAGCAAAGGGCATCTGTATGGGCGGTGCCTGTGGCTCAGAGGAGTAGGGCACTGGCTCCATATACCAGAGGTGGCAGGTTCAAACCCAGCCCCGGCCAAAAATTAAAAAAAAAAAAAAAAAGGCATCTGTAATTCCTGGGGACTGAGCTAAGGAACTGCAGTCACACAGGGCAAGGATGTAGATGAGACATCTCAGTAAAGAGAGTTCTTCAAAGAAACCACAAGAAGTTGTAAACATCTATTAGGACCTGAATCATCTGAGGATAGTACTAGTCCAGTAAGAACTTTTATACCCTTGATTTTCTCCCTTATTCCTGTCCCTGGACAGGTCAGAAATTATAGTTAGCAATCCGAGGGAAAAAAGTAGAAAAACGAATGAAAAAAAAACACCCAATCTTGCCTCTTACTGTAAGCCTGAGTAGGAGTAGGACAGAAAATTTAACTATAAATCAACTTTGATGTTTCCTATTATTCGTTTTAATCTAGACAGAATCAGATGAAATGATTACCATTTTACCTTTTTTTATTTCAACCTACAAATAGAAAGATTTCACGTGGTACAATCTAAATTTTAAAAAAGCACCTTTTTTTTTTTTTATCAATAGACATTTTAAGACTAAGAAAATTTATAAGATATTTATCTTTCCATCCAGGGATAGCAGAAGAATGTCATCATAAATGAGTTTTAAAGGACGTGGGTCACCAAAAAAAGGCCTCCATTTTGATTAGACCTCCTGAATTTTTGTTTGTTCCACTGATCAGTACACACTGGGTACAACAGGTGCAGACCCTACATGGCGCCTCTTCTCTGCAGTCTGAGACTTCTCATTTAGTAACTGTAAGCAGTGAAAGGTAACTGTTACCTCCAAAAAGAAAAAAAAAAGGAAGACATGAGGGTAGTATGGAAGGAAAGAAGGAAAAAAGGAAGAGAGGAAGGGAGGGCAAATTAAAACGCTTCCATTAACTTCCCAGGTGACAATTAGTACACATTAGGGGGCTTGCCACTTGATGATGGAAACATTCTAAATAGTCACTCAGAATCTCTTCCGTGTTTCTGTGTGGCCCCATTAAGACTGTTTCAAGCATAGACAAGGAGTTTTTGTCTACCGATTTTTTTTACCCAACACAGAGTAAAGGCTCTAAAATTGCCTTTTTAAAAACCACCTATAAAAACAAACCTGAAACACTCTGCGCGTGCTATAAAAGATATGATCGTATAAACATTATGGAGGTCTTATTGATCCTCGATACCTAAGCAGAACGTTGCTTTTAATAATAAATGAGGATGATATAAATATGTCAAATACGAGTGCATTACCCTAAATAAAACCAGTAAATTGTGAGGCTCGATATAAAAGTGAAATATACTAATGGAACAATGTCTAGATTATTCACATCAAAAGTGTAGCATAGCATTAAACCAGGCAAAATGAAAGAGAGAAATTAATTAAATTTTAGGAATATTATTTATCTTTCTTTTCACTGCACATTTTATGGCTATTTCCCAGAAGCCTTAAATCTGGGGCCTGATTCATGGCTTTCGGGGCTGTGTAGAAGCCCGACCTAGCCACGCAGCCATACCCTTGCCAGTCCCGCCACAGTTCCCAAATATTTGGAAGACAGTAAATCTCCTCTCTCCGTAGCCTCCCGGTCTCCATTCCCCCTCACTCCCATCTGTCTGAACAATCACTGCAACATCAAGTTCAGATCCTTTCCCTGAATAAAATTCTTCTCTTGTTGCCTGCTGAATAGTAGGAAAGCTCTCCGATGATCTGAAGGCATTTGGCCATTCCCCAGGCACCCTGCTTTCCCTGTGCCCACCTCCCTTCTTGCCCTTCAGTCTGTCCTTGTCCCTGTCCTTCTCTGCACACGGGGCTGTGCTTGTGCTGTTCCTTTTGCCCAGGATGCTCTTCTAGGCAGACCTTATGTGCTAGGAGAGCTTAGAGCAGTTTAAAGTACCTGTCCCTGTCATCACCGTTATTCCACCAAACTTCTCTCAAGGAAAACACCCTGGGCTCTGAGGTTCCCATAGCATTTGCAAACTGTAAGCGCATATTTGCTTAGCTCTCTTATCACTCAGTGGCTTTCCTCTTTGATTTATGGGTCTGTCTCTCCTGGTAGACTGTGAGTTGCACAATGACAGGATTGCGCCTCCATCCTTTTATTTATAGAGGGCAGTCTGGAATTTTATATGTCGCCTAGCACATGAGACAAATCATTCATGTTCCAAAAATGGAATTCCTGGAATTTTTACTTTCTCCTATGTTAAAAATTATCATTCTTGTGACCACTGTCTCTTCCTCTGCCTCAGGGGGTCAGATTGAGCCAGAAGGTACTTGCTTGTGGGGGACTCCCCTAGATAGACGTTCATGTTTTGATTCGGGTTTTTCTCTGCCGGTGTTTGCCCATCTAGTCCCACTTACTCCAACACTGATTCCTCCTGCAGACTTCTCCTTCTCCAAGTGTAACGAGCTGACTTTGCTTAACCTTTCCTAGCCTTGCTTTTTTGATGCTGAGTCACTTTGATTGTTGCATCTTCCATCTAGCAAGAGGCCGGCTAGATACTCTTTTTCCCAGAACCTGTATCCTTTATCAATCAACTTTATGTTTCTGAACATTCATTTCCTTAGGAAATAGTCATCTACCCATGAGTCAGTCCCATTTATGTCCCTTCCCATGGGGACAAAAAGTTAATCCCGGCCTCAGCTGACACAGCTTCAGAAATGTTTTGCACTGATGGTTAACTCAGACTGCGGCCTGTGTTGTCACTGCATTCACACCCTGACTTCATCACCCTAAAAGCTGGTTGTAAGGCAAGGCTCACAGCAGAGTTTGATAAAACAAGTATATGTTGGCCGGACACTAAGCCTTAGCTCTTGTCCTATTTAGCAATTGTGCATTTCACAGAAAAATGAATAGCCTCATTTTTTAACCTTATAACTACTTCTCTGAAGCAATCATTGACATAGTAATATTAATTGTTCAATGAAACCCTAGAAACTTAGCTCATGCTAGGGCATTAAAATGTAGGGGCTGGTGTTATAACTCTGACTTAACAATAAAAGATAATAATGCAGTTCTAAAGAAATTAATTCTGTTTCCTGAGAAGTCCTTGACTCAATATATTTGTCTTGGTCTATTTTCTGTTGTTAGAAGAGAATACCAGACTGGATAATTTCTTTTTTTTTTTTTTTAAGAAAAGAGGATTATTTAGCTCACAGTTCTGGAGGCGAGGCGGTCTAAGGTCAGGGGGCTGTATCTGGTTAGCGTTTGATGAGGGCCTTACGCTGTATCATGACATAGTGCAAAAGCAGAAGCAGGAGCCAGGAGGAGACTGGCTCACTTAATAATAATCCACTCCTGGGCAGCGACCAGTTCAGTCCTGCAAGAGTGAGGACTGGCAGATGAAGGCTTTCATCCGTCTTGACAATCGGCTTCACTGTCAATGCCAGCCAGTAGACCTGCTCCTGATTTCGTCTCCTGCCTCCACAGACTGCATTCCTCAGTCGGCACACTTTGGATTATCTTGCTGTTTAATTCTCACACATATTTGATTCTGCTGCATATATTATCCTTGTAGGAATTTGTTTCATCCTACAGGCGTCATCTCCCAATACCGTATCCAGGACCTAGACTCAACCTCATCAAACCATGTTTGAACCGTGGCTGTATCTAATAGCTACTTGAAATGCTTCCTTTTCCTAAACTGCCTTGTCATTTAAGGCATTCTCTAAAATCTTAATTGTGACTTTGTTTCCCAAGAGAATGATCAAAATGGTGCCCTCTGCACTGATTTCTGGGTTTCCCCCTTCCATGTGTTCTCACGTTCACGTTTCTCCTTCTTTCTTATCATCAAAAGCAATGAAGCCACTCGGGTAATCAATGGACTATAATTCAGCAGATATTGATAAAGCATCGAATTGGTCAAGTATTGGGCTAGGTGTCATGACAAGTAAAAAGAAAATCACTAAATTATGGTCCCTGATCTCAAAAAACTTCCAAGTTAATTATTTAAACTTATATTTCAATAACTACAATACATGATAGTGTTAACATTAATGTATAACATTAAATATAATGAGGTAAATAAAGAATAGCAAGCCATTGATCTTTGAAAGTCGGTACCTCTCACCACTGGAAAGCCATGTTTCCCAAACTATGTCATATAAGGTGCTGAATGTGATCCTTGCAAAAAAATGCTTCCTTAAAAAAGAACAAATATGTAATGTATTACACTTTTCAATTAGTAATCCACAACCGTGTGCTTTTATACTAACGACTCTGAGAATCTTTTCAAAGGAATTTGCTTGTGAGTCTGAGTAAATAAATTGGAGACAGGAGTAAGAAAAAGCATTAGTCTTTTTCACCATTTAAAATTTGTGGAATTTTCCATATAGATTGGAGAAAGAAAGGGAAAGGGAGGCAGTCCTGCCCTTGACCTTAGCCAAAGGGCCCAGAAGCGATGGGAGGCAGTCCTGGAGTAAAGATACATATTTAACTTTGATTTATTCATTGTTTTCCAAGATTACTGGACTGTAAAATTCTTTTTGAAACCCTAGTTAGTGACATAAAAAAAGGAATGTTAGCATTCTCTGTGAAAAATAAAAAGTAAGTGAATATTAGTTTGCAGGCCTAGCAGAAAGAAGGATTGTACATCTAATACTTAAGTGGAAGGTTCAGCTAAATGCCACAAATCTAATTAATGTTCACATAACAAAATCCATAGCCAGTCAGGTGCCTGATTTATACGTTTTAGCCTGAATCTGCTCTCTGGCCTCAGATTGTAATTACCCACATATGTCTCTGGCTCTGCTGAATCAAGAAGTTCAAATGACATCTCCCCAGGAGGTAAACACGTCTGTCCCAGTTGTCTCTGAAGAGGAACTGTTCCTTCTGCTCATGACAACTGTCTGCTATAAGACATAGTAACTGTCTGTTGTTACTATGTTCACCCCCTCTCTTGCTAATCCCATAGCTACTCTCTTTCCAATCTCCTCTAAAAAATGTCCACATCTAAGCCAGTTGCTTCTTTAGCTACCATCCTTATTTACTTTTTTCCATTTGATAAAATGCCTAAAATCTTTCCATGTTCGTCACTCACGGTCACCAGGTCTCTAATTAACTTCCACCTTCTGGGTTTTGTGCCATTCCAACGCATTTAGCTGCTTCAAATCAAATATGATGATTACCTTACCGTCTGTTTTTCTTTCTCTCAGTTCCCACCATGTAAATGCTCTTAACTTTCATCCTTGATATATTTTCCAGGCTCGGGGTGGCTTTGTTTCTTCCCCTAGTACTTTGGTAATCTGTCGCCTGCTCTTTACCTGACCATCTCACTCTGGAAGCTGGATCTTCCTTTCCCCAGGAGGCTTACCAACGGAGACAGTAAACATGCCTTGTGATCTTTCTCTCCTCTCGCTTCTCTCCAAAGTGTATGCATCACTTGGCTCACTCCTTATCTTGCTATTTAATCCTCACACTTACTTGATTCTGCTGCACAAATACATGTTACGCTTGTAGGAATTTGTTTCATCTGCCTTAAATTGCAAGATAAGCTGGGACCGAAACTATTTCTGTTAAATTGGGTCTCACCAATACTCAGCACCCTTTTTATGTAATGAAAATTAACCAATGGTATGCTTTTCTGGAACATACTCACAGCAGAGCAGATCTTATTCGGTCTGGTTCCTAAGAAAACAGCCACCCCAGTATCACCCAGGGACCTCCACTAAATGTCATTTCCCTCAGATTTGAGTTTCCACGGCCCACTCTTCTCATTTCCCACACTTCGTTGTGTCTCTGTTTTTGCTTATCATTATCTGCCTGCTAGCTCAGTTTTCCATTTGCTTATGTGAAATGCTACAGTCATCTAATAAGAATGTAGTAGGGTCAGCTGTGAGCAAAGTCGGGGATAAGAGAATACCAAAAGCCATGACATAATCCATGCTCTTTACAACACATAGTGTAGTTGGGGAGATAAAACACGCGTGTAAAACTGCGGGGAAGAATCTGTGCTCTCAGACAAGGTCTGCTCGGAGTTCTGAGAAGGAGAAGATCAGTGTGAGCTCTCGTGGCAACTAGGCATGGGAAGGTGTACGGAGAAAGAGGACCTTGAATTGGATGTTACAGAATGGGTAAAATGTAGCCTATGGAGAGGGACAAGGAGAAGCCGTTGGTAGGAGTGGGGTTCACGGTGAGAAGGCCAGATGACGAGAGGGCAAGTATAGAAGGTGGGACCAGACCGCTGAGGGATTGGGTGTGGGGGGGGGGTGCAGAAAAACTGGATTTGAACATAGGTCCCTACTTAAATTTGAATTAGAATGAGAAGTTCTCTTTTAAAGTGTATTTCAAAATCATTGATGTTGGCAATGGAGTTATTGGAGGCTTTTGAGCAACGAAATGATGTGACAAAAGCAAAACATCAGGACAGTGAATCCGCCAGTCATGCACAGAAGGAGTCGAGGAGTGGAAGGGGCAGAAGGGAGACCAGCATCGCCATGGCCCAGGTTCAAGGCAATGACGTCAGGCCTGGGCTAAGGCAGGAATGAGTGAGCGTAGATGGCCACTGCCATAGGGTCCAGTTCCCCAGAGGCCAACCCTGAGAGAAGAGGGGTCACATGATAGTGATTTATTATTAAGCAATCAGTATAAAATTATGAAAGGTTTGAGGAAGCAAAACAGAATAGCAACAGAGGACAAGCAAGGATGTGTTCCAGGTAAAATGCGGGGCTCAGCTTGGTCTGGAGGGGGAGCTCAGACTTGAGTCAAGAGTCCAGGCTGTCACTCCTGCACAATGCAGTCGAGATAGTCAGCTGAGGAGAACCCCAGGTGGCATTGCTAGAAACAAAGTAGGCATAACAGATGAGGGAATAGGCAGTTATAAGTTTCCTTACATCTTAATATTTATAAAGAATAAGCTTCATGTTGAAGATATATAGATATGTGGTGATAGATACAAGGCATTGATTTCTGACTTACGTTTTTAAATTTTTACTATTTCTAGTATGAAGATAATTTGTCTAGATAATCCAATAGTTCATAGTGGGTTCCATAAGATATGTAAACTGTGTAATTGTAAAGTAACGACACACATCTGGCAGACAGTGTTTTTGTTTAGTTGGCACAATTTCCAACAATACTCTTGTGAACTCCTCCTATGTATAAATGAGGTACTCTTTTTCCTGAGATATTAACAGTGTGTGGCAACGCTTTGATTGAAATCAATAAATGGGAAGAAAATGCATTCTTAAATAAAAAGTAGTAGTCCTGTTGGACAGTGCTAAAATGTGCCACTGCCTTTGAGATTCATGGTCATAATGTTGAAACGGCTGCCAGTCATGTGACTTTTGGTTAACAACAGAGCACACACAGAAGAAGACAGTTGCATTTAATCAGAGTTGGAAGTTAGCCAAGTGAGTCAATGGAGGAAAAAAATGGTTAAAAGAATTAAATGCTTGCAAGTGAATGATTATGATATTTGGGCCAGGGAATCTGGGCTGAGTTCCCCAAAACAAAATGGCAATATTAATAAATTATTTGGAGGTCTTGATGGGGTCAGGGAATTGATGAAATGAGTCAGTTAATGGTCAGAAATAAGGACATTTGAAAAATGAGATTGAGGTGTTGCAATTCTTCCAGATGCCAAGGTCAAGGATATGACCTTGGGATTGCATGGCACAGTGAGCTACAGGAAAAGATTACTGAAACTGAGGTGGTCAGAGAAATGAAAGACTAGGATGTTCAATAGATTATCCAAACATATGCTAAAATTTCCAAGAATAATGACAGGAATGGAAGTAAAAATTTTCCAAGTTCTCTAACCTCTTGCTTAATCAAATAAACATAAAGGAAAATAAACACAAAATAAACTCTGTGAGATGTCCCGAATGGGTGCAGTTATTACTCACCTTGGAACCTAGAATTAGGCATAATGATTATCTAAGTAATGGGAGGGTGGCCCTAGAAGGTTCCCTGGATGATCAACTCACAATAAGGCAGATTCATAAAAGACAGAGATTATTTACCACACACATGGGGAGAATCCCAGAGTGATTATCCAATACTCATTGGGTAATCAGAAGTTTATATAGTGGCATTTTAGAGGAAATGGGGAGATGAAATATATAACTAATTCTGTGAGGTAGCAATAAGTGTTGCTAGGGAGAGGTAATAGATACTATGAGAATGAATGGATGGGGAAAAACAGAATGACTTATAAATGATTCCCTTTGGAAATTAAATTAACCCGAGAGACAGGTGTTAGATTTAAAAGATTTGGGCCAGGTCCTGGATCACTGAACCTTTATATGCACAAAGACGATATAAAGCAATTCAAATATACATGGCTTCCCTTAATAACTGCTCAGTGTCTCCCATGTTTACTAACCAAAAACTATGGGGCTGTTGGAGAAAAGAATTTTAAATCTATGAAAAAGCTAATAAAAATGCTTGTCACATTTAATTATAAATCAAGGAAATAATGTGAATTGGAGCCATCGGAGTGTCTTCTTCCATTTTGTTATTCTTGTGTAATTAGTTGATAGTAGCCTACCTTATTCCCAAAGGGACTTCTGGTCATCTTTCTCCAAATATAATAGTGCATAGTCTTCTCTATGGCAAAGGATATCGGATGATAGATGTAGTTATATAACAGGCTGACTTGCACATTGGCTTGAGCAGACTGCATGTTCATTCAGAGTATGACACATACTTTATTTTACACTTGCATATGTGTTCCAGTTGTTTCTTATTTGTCTTATACCCAACTAAAGCAACTTTAAGGGAGAAGGCATATGTTCTACAACTTTTCTGAAATATGATTTATGTGTGTATTTGTTTTATCATGTACTCTAATACATCTCAGCCTGCTACCGACTCAAACTCACTAGGCAGCCACATTTAAAAGAAGCTAGCAGGACAAGATGACTCAACAAAGGACGATTTTAAAGAGATGCATTTTTGTTGAGAGGAAGAAGTGTGATTTGAAAAGCCCTGAGATCAGGGATACACCCCTTAGACTAGATCTCTTTTTACCCCTTCATTATGGGGCGTGAGTGTTTTAAACTCAGTTTCTTTATATATGGAATGTGATAATAATTTATGTTGCTATAGTTTGAATAAATTAAAGAAAGTTTAAAAAACTATTTAAAATATAGTGTTCATATTTAAGCATAAATACCTGCTAGAAGATGTTAGTCTACTCTAGAAGGTAGCTCAAAGTTGATTAAAAAAATATTTTAAATTTCAGCTTCTCTTGTTTCTGAAAATGCCAGAATATGATTTTGGTTGATGATTTTCCATTGTGGAAATGTACCTATAAATCACAATCAAACCTGAAGGTGTTTGACAATAGTGACATCAGCAGTGGAGGCTAGAAAGTTGATACTGAGCCTTTGTGCCATTTGGACTTAGGGTTAGACTTTAGAAATAGGATTGGCCCTAAAGCAAGCACCAGAGGCAACTTTATCCACAGGCAGGGCAGGCAATTGCCTTGGGAAAAAGGCATCCTTCTCTCAAATTACTTCCCTTACCCAAGTAACAAAGTGCCTAGAATTTCTGCAATAAGGAGACATTCCTTTGGGAATTCTCGATGTCTCACATTTTGAGATAGAAGGCTTAAACTAAAAATCAGCCTCACACACAGTTCTTAATGTAGATTAATCTCTTGGTTTACACCAACCTTTAAAGGAGGGCGAAGGAAAAGGATAGGAGAAATGGGAATCTCCAGAGACTGGGGAATGGGGAAGAGGAAGTGTATGGAGCAAGGGAAATTGAATATCGGGACACTTTTCCTTCTGTAGCATCAGACTTTATAATGACTCGCTAGTTAACTGCTTGTATTGCCCAATCTGTGGAGAAAAGGGAATGAAAGGAGGAAGGTAGGAGAAGGAAGACAGAGAACAAGACAGGAAGAGGAGGTGGGAAGGCTGGACTGGGAGAGATGAAGCCCACGGAGCTGGATGAAGCATGAAGCCAGGTGCACTCCTCCCAGATACACCTGCTCACGTTCCTCCAGCCTCTCCTTTCATAGCCAGGCCGGGGCTCGCTGGCTGTTTCCATTCTCAGGGTATTTAAACCTCTTTCCACCTTAGGTTTCTTTATGGACACAGTTCCCTTTGTGTGTAACCTGTGCTTTCCTAGTACCTACTCTCGGATTCTCAACTTTGGAGAGAACTTCCCTGAGCCCCCATTTTGAATTAAGCTTCCAGTTTATTCTCCCTGATGAGGGCTTATCCTGTACAGCCATTTTTCCAGTTGTACTTACATTTGAATGATTGAATGTTTAATCTCTATGGGTCAGGTTTAGAGGCTGCTTGAAGGCAGAGACCATATTAGGGTGTTTTATACTCTACTCCTAAGGCCTCCAGAGTTATTCCATAAATTACAATCTGTTGAATAGATGACCCAATCATTTGAGAGATTGACTAACAGCAGTTTTATCTCTGCTCTTTCGTCTATGATGTTCACAGGATGGCTATGATCATTGCTGTCCATGGGATGTGTGTACTGAAAGGTGTGTAAACTCATCTGAAACACTAAAATGTCTTCTATCTGATCTACATGTTTAAATAGGGAATTTTGACAGATGCTTGACTCACAGTGGCTTGATATTACAGGTTGGAATTGTACAGTATGGAGAAAATGTAACCCATGAGTTCAACCTCAATAAGTATTCATCGACAGACGAGGTACGTGTTGCAGCAAATAAAATAATCCAGAGAGGTGGCCGCCAGACCATGACAGCCCTTGGAATAGACACAGCAAGGTATATGGATACAAAAATAAACCAAAGTAAAATACTTCAAAATACCTGCTCATAATTTAGCCCTTTGGGGTGTTGACTGAGTGTTTAATGTGGCAATATTGAAAGCTATCTTGTTTATATTTCAGAGATTAACAGTTATAAGATCAGATGTTTTCTATAATATGTGATATAGTCTCACCAGCCTTCTTGTCTTTTCCTTATTGCAAAGGTTTAGTTGATGGAGAATCACTTAAAAAGTCACTGTAGTCTATTACATCATGTTCTTGGATACTAAGACTTAATACTTGTTGGTAATTGTTCCATTTATTCTTCATTTTTGGCTTCTAGGAGTCTTAATCGAAAAGAAGGAATTAAAAATTAGTTCACCTCAGGCAGCGCCTGTGGCTCAAGGAGTAGGGCACCGGCCCCATATACCAGGGGTGGTGGGTTCAAGACTGGCCCCAGCCAACAACTGCAAAAAAAAAAAAAAATTATCCCACCTCCACTCAGATTATGTTCATATGTTTGTAGTTCTTGATCTAAAGTTATTAAAGTAATCACAGAGGAATTTTAAGAGGCCAAATAATATATTGTTTTTTGCAATCATTTTCAGTGCCAAGACTGAAATAAATGGAAAGGATTTTATCATTTCTCTCTTTCCCCTCCTTTCCTTTCTCTGAATTCTCTCTGGTTTACAATCCTTCCTTCCTCCCTCCTGCAGTTTCTTTCATGGAGAACACACAACCACTCTGTGGTTAAATTTTATGTTATGAGAACCAGCAGAACTGTTCTCTCTCACAAATGTAGAACATTTTATTTCCTGTATCTTCCTCTGATCTCGTTAAGTTCGTATCCCTTGCTGTTTCTCCCCTTAGTCACCACTAAAACTAGCAGACTGTCACACAAAACCTAAACAAGGCCAAAATTACAGGAAATCTACTAAGTGATCTGACTGATGTTAAGAATTCTTCTGTGAAATGTCAACTTTCAGACTCTCACCTGATTTTGAAGAGCTAATTATCCATGCTCTCACGTCACCTACCTGCTAAGATCAGTATTTTAAGGAGGTTAAAATAGTTAATATATATATTCCAAAAAATGGGTTGTATATTCAAAAATCGAAAATTTCATGTGCAACTTTTGACCCCTACATGTTAGAAAGGCATGTGGTTCTACTCATATGGGACCATAGAGAAGATAACCACAAACAGATGGGGTGATGTGACATTCATCTCCCCATAGGGTCGCCAATTTGCATGCATGGAGAGCACTCACATTTAGGAGTACTGAATGCACCTCCTCAACAACTAACGAATGTGACTGCACATTCTAAGTAAATCAAAACGTTGTTTGAAATTTCTGAGCCTGTAGGGAGCTGTGTATCTTCCCCAGGCAACTGCTTAAGAATGAATATTCATCTTTGACAACAAACTGGAGAAATATTCTGGCTGCTTTTGCTCCGGCAGAAACACCACTCCAAATACCATGTCCCTATATGGTTTTTGCCCTCAGTGTTTTATAAAAAGTCTAGCTGTAGGACACCAGTTCAAATTTGCATATGTCTGTTCCCCCCCTCCCTATCTCACAGTTTTATTCCTGTCAATAGGCTCATAGGATTTAATCATAAGGCCTGGAGGCTCCTGACCCAAAGGATGGTATATTTTAACTTTCTTAGTATATTTTAATTTTTAAAAGTATTCAAGGAAGTTAATGCTTAATTTCAAGAAAGGACATTGGATACTGGTACTTTTGTGACAAGGACAATTTGTTAAGCAATATATGTAAAACAAAAAATGTGAACTTGAGGGTTCTTCCATTACATAAAACCAGCCCTGGTTTCTAAGCCTTCAGGTTTTCTTTAAGAAAAGTCTTTTAATCATCTCCTCCAGCTGATGTTCATTCAGTTCAATTATGACCTTGATCTTTAAGTATATGGGGATGTTGTAATGATTCTCTAAATTTGAATTGCAAAAATGATTAAAGCTCATGTGATATCCATGTCCAAATTGCTTTTAAAGGTTAACCCTTAACATCAGTTTTCTCCTTTGTTTATGCATATAAAAAAGTGAGAAATATTTGTATAGTATGTTAAACAAAAATTATTCATGGCACTTATTAAACGTGATAAGGAAGACTTCATTCAAGAAAAACCACTTCAGTGGAGAGGTAGGAGAGAAGAGAGATTGGGCTCAACTTCAAATATAACCACAAATGGGCATTTCTAGCCAAGGAGAAGGGTTAAGGTACATCAGGGCAGGGGTGGAAAATTACTAAGAGGAAACCCGGAGGAAGGAGGATTCTTTCTGAAGGCAGCTCAACAGTAGGAAAAATCAGTGTGTTTTTCAATTTCTACACTCTCAACATTTCACTTCTGATACCAGATGCATGGGCATTTTCCCACACCATCCAGCTATCTGGCATAATCTAGGTGTTGTACAGTTCAATTCTGACACTGACCAGAGTTGATGCAGACTTCCACAGGCATCACAAGACTGTCCACTCCGCTTTAGATGTCAGTTGCAATCAGTAGATTTTCAGGGTACCCATAACTTCTGTCTAACTTGGCTATAAATCAGGAAAGGTTCCTAGAACCTTCTTCTTGAATTTGATTATTTGCTCAAGTGGCTCGCAGAACTCAGGAAAGCAATTTACTTACTCATATTCATATATTATACTTGTAAAAGGATACATCTCAGAAACAGTAAAAGATTCATTGGAAAAGGTAGGAGAGAAGGGGATCACAGCTTCCATGCTCTCCTGGGGCACACCCCTCCATGTATATCAACATGGGAGCTCTCTGAAGCCCATGGTTCAGGAATTTGTAGGCATGATTGATGACTAACTCAATCTCTAACTCTTCTCCCCTTCCTGGAGAATGAAGCCAAAAGTTCCAAGCTTTTAATCATGGCTCGTCTTCCTGGTGACCAGCCCTCATTTAGGAGGCCAGCAAGAGTACCTTAGTAGAACAAAAGACATTCCTATCACCCAGGAAATTCCAATAGATTAGGAGTTCTATGTCAGGAACCCAGGTTAAAGACCAAATATTAGAACACAAGATGGACCTCGTATCCCTATCACTCAGGAAATTACAAGCATTTTTAAAACTCTGCCAGAAACCAGGGTAGAGAAAAAACAAATATTTCTTACTTGTTAAAACAAAAATTGTCAACAAATTAAATTTAACAAAGTTTATTTCAGCAAAAAATGATTTATGAGCCAGGCAGCATTCAGAACCAGAAGAGGTTCAGGGAGCAGCATGAGCAGCAGAGTTTTATAGGCTGAAAGCAGAAAGAAGGTAAAGAAATTACTTGATTGACTATAGCTAGGTATTTGCCAAGTTTGAGTATGATCTGGTAGAAACTCCCTAGTTAGAGGTTAGTTGGAAGTTTCCGATTAATAAATAAACTTGGTAAAATTTAAATTTTGTTCCACTGTTTGCATTGAATTGGGTTTGGGTTTGTTTATGTAGGAAGCTAAAACACCAGGGCTGTATTGGCCTAATAGCTCATCAATTAAATATTTTAACATACTGTATCACAGCATTGTAGGCCAGGATGATAAGATTTGCAGCATGGAGAATGAGGAATTTGATCAGATACCAAAGTTGGGGGATTTTCACAAAACTGACTCAACAGGATTCTAAAACTCAACTGACCAGGCCAAGGTCAGAGCCCAATGTCCGAGCATCATCTAGAAGAGGCCTTAGAGAAGCCTGACTCAGCTTTGATCAAGGAGAGAGTCTTCATCAAGTACAGAGAGCAGAAAGACACAGTTCCCTGTTTTGTTTTTTTTTAATAAAATTGTTTGTTCTTCTAAAAAATGTAAGAAAAATAGGCAGTATAAAACATAGTACCAAACTCCTGTGAATCTGTCACACAGAAGTAATAGTTGTCAACACCTGGTCATATTTGCTTTAAATCTTTATAAAGGAAAAATAATCACTTACAAAATCCCTCTGTCCACATCACTAGCATCCTCTTCCCCTGCTCAAAGACACCTACTATTGTTCACCAATTGTTTACCTATGCTACCACTCATGTGTATTGTGCCAACTGTTTGAAATGTTAGTTGAAGACAGGTTTTGCTTTATTTGTCCATACGTCACCTCCCACACTAGTTCCTTTTACTCAAATCATTTTCCTCTCTGGAGTCTCAGAAGTGATGAGTACCTTTTACTTAGTAGTAAAATAATGAAAGGATTTCCTACAACATTTTAAAGATTGTGGTATAAAGTGCAGTGATTATTGCACTGAATGGTTCCTTTGGACATTTCATTTTGGTCATAGTAAAACAGCAGCAGTTTGGGACATGCCAAGGAAATTTGACAATGGAAATTTGCGTATTTCTCCTATCTACTATCTCTTTACATAAATGCTTGTTAAATTAAATTGAAATTCCATTCTTTGCAGTTAAACTATATAGAGTTTTCCTTTCTCTCCATGCAACCTTCTCCCTTCTCAGCATTCTCTGTCCTAACACCTAGTTCAGACAAAATCTTCTGTATGTCCCCCTACACCTCCATGCCCCCTAAAAGTGTGTCTACTGCATTGGCTCAGACCATCACCATCTGCTGTCTTTTATTCCCATGTCTGACTTTCCCCTGTGCCTAGGTTACTCAAAGGTTCACAGTTCTCTCTCCTTTTCCCTTCTCATGTCAGAGTAGGAGCGGGAGAAGTGAGGTCTCAAACCAAAGTTTCTCCCAGAAGCAGAAGGAAAGAAGCCTGTCAAGTGAGAAAAGGGGAATAGCAGCTGGGAGGATGTTTACAGATCTGACATTCTCTGAACCTGATGTATGTCACAGTCACACCCTTCTTTTGAAGTTTCCAAAGAATAAAATATTGCTGCCTTTGGATACGGAGTGTGTGGTAATTAGCAAAATGGTGACCTCTTCGTCACCTGGACCCAATCTAAAGCCATTACACAAATAAGGATCATCATGCCTCCCAGCTTGAGTACTGGCATTGATGTTAATTTTGGAGGGAAGCACCAGGATACCTTGAGTTGCCATTGGTTTAGTTTGGTTTCTCCCTCTGCCTGACCTTAGAGTAGCATTGTATCAGCCTTTCTTTTGTCCTTCAGAAAGGAGGCGTTCACTGAAGCCCGGGGTGCCCGAAGGGGAGTTAAGAAAGTCATGGTTATTGTGACTGATGGAGAGTCCCATGACAATCATCGACTGAACAAGGTCATCCAAGACTGTGAAGATGAGAACATTCAACGGTTTTCCATAGCTGTAAGTACACTGCTAGAGATGGCCTTCCAACTCTAGTATGGAGAGAAGAGCTGTGTGCATATCGAGGCAATTTTATGAAAGTTACACAAACAAGGTTGGAAAGAAGACATTTCTCCATTTGAAAGGAAACCCTGTGAGGGTGGGCTTGGGTCTTGCTCCTTCTGTGTGACCATTACCCAACTCACTGCCAGGCCAAACAGACACTCAACAATCAATTAAAGGCAAAAAAAGGGGGGAAATAAGGAAAGACGAAAGGAAGAAGAAGGAAGAAAAAACAGAGGGGGAGTCTGAAAAAGAGAGGGACAGAAATAGAGAGGGAAAAGAGGAGAAGGAAAGGAGGGAAAGAGGGTGAGAAGGAGGACAAATGGTAGAAAGGAGGGAGGAAAGAAAGAAGGTCAGGAAGAGGGAGGCATAGAGGGGAGGGAAGGAGGGGAAAGAAGATGGAGAAGAAAGAAGGAAGGAAGGAAGGCGGGAGGGAGGGAAGGAGGAAAAGACAAAAGGCAACTGAAAATAGGGAATAAACTCACTGCCTGCTCATTAACAATAATTCTTCATGAAATGTGGGAGTCTGGGATCAGGACATGATTCATAATAGTCTGTGTAAAGTCATCAAGGATGTGCCCACTCCCACGACTCTGGGACAGTCCACGCTGGGACGATGACATTCAAGGTTACGTTGTTTTTCCCAGAGTGAGAAATAGAAGGGTGGGGGAGGGCACGGGCAGAAGACACTGTGATTTCAGAGCCAGAAAGATCTGTATTCAGGCTCTGACTAGCAGACAAGTTACTAAATACTCTGAGCGTCAGCTTTTTTATATGACAAATGGGGTAATGTTATTTCTCTCTCTCAAAGAATCAGTACGATAATGACTGTGAAAATGTCTAGCATAGTGGCAAGCTAGGCACTCATTATTTTTCTTAAGCGTTCTTAATTCAAGAAGTTTGCAATCAGGCAATAAAAAAAAATCATTGTTTTTTAGAGCGAAGAGAGATCTTAGAAGTAAATTGCGCTGTGCCCTGACTCAGCAAGAAACTTATGCTATTTCCCCACAGACTGTAACTCAACAATTCTGTCCAACCTTCCTTTCTCACCCTTTCACTCTTGTCTCCATAGTATGTGCCTCAGCCTGGGAAAAGCAGACCCTTCTAACTCCTAAATTAATTGATTTAAAAAAAAATTAGAGGAAAATAATTTCAGAACTCTAAGTGTTCAGCCTAAATTATTTTTCAACAAGATCCCTTTCATAATAATCATATTTATATTTTTATACAATATCATATAAACATCAGTGAGATTATTTTCTTTCTTTTCAAAAGTATGAACATTATAGAAAGGGAAGAAAAATGGAGATTCATCCATAGATAGAAGTCCTGGAATATGATTGATTCACTGCTTCCCGGGGGGCAAAGTGCTCCTTACTTTATAACCAGGATGATCTGGTTATTATATAAACAGTGGTAACTTCTGACTACAACATTTTCTTATAATTTGGAGTGTAAGATGTAAAAAAAAAAAGGTTACAGTATCTCATTATTTCTCTCATTCCCCTTATTCACTTCAATATATTATCATTTGCCAGTTACTAAATATATTATTTCCCCCCTGTTACTTCAATATAATCATTGTGATGTCTTCCACGGTTGAAAATAATCCACATGGCCCAGTCTTCACTCAAAGACACTGTCCAGATGCTGGTGACAACTAGAGTCTCCAGCTAGTCCCTTCAGTATTGCAAAGCCAGCAGCTGCCCAGTTTGTCCCAGGTAGCTGGATATCAAAGGTGCTGTCATTTGCTCTGTTTCCTCCCAGAGGACATAGTCTGGCGTTCCAAGTATGGATGCAGGCTCTGAGCAGTGTTGGCCATCATATCAATTAGTAGAGTTAGGGAAACTTCACTAGAAAGAAAATGCCAGGGAGTGACCTTTGACTTTTAAATGCATTGTGTGCATTGCATCCGGCTACATAGTATTTCGTACACTTGAGTCATCCTTTATTGGGTTCCTACCTGATAATTCAGCCTCTGTTTCTCCTCTAGTCAAAAAGAGGTTTCAGAATTCCATTGATATTCGTGAAGAACCATATAATCATCAGTTCCTTTCTATTTTAATCAGTGAATTATTATCAAACTGATTTTGGAAATGGTATAAATGAACACATACAGGAAAATTTCACTTACCAAGGGTGTTTGATTACTTCTAAATCATATTTTTCCCTAGGGAATCAGGTAGTTTTTTTTCTTTTTGTAGCATACTAGAAAATAAGACAGTTCTTTTACTTTCTGTACTGCGTCTATTAACACAGGAATGTTCTAGGCATTTCTCGAGGCCACTCACGCTGCCTGTAATCGCATTTACCTGCAGGTCTGGCCCGTTACTTCCTAGATTGTTCCTTCTACTCTCTCCTTACTCACCATCAATCTTGAACACCACGGAGATGTGTTTGGCAGAAAGGCAGCTGCCCCCAAAGGACGGACTATGGATCACATAAGCACCCTGCAATAAAACCACTAATATTTCCTATTAAACTTTCAGATTTGGGGAGAGTGCTGAGCGCGTGTGAGTCCTCTGTGCCTGGGTCTCTCTGTCACTAGAGGGTACCAGACATCGTTATCAGGGGCCCATTTCATGTACAGGATCTAATCTTAGATAATAATGGCTGTGAAGTGTGTATCGCCTACAGCATTCAGATGGAAATAGGAGATGTTAGAAAGAATCTTAAAATGTCAATATTTTTTCACATGAAAGTAACTGTTCTACATGTATAAAATGATCTTCACACTTTACACTTGACATTCCCACTTCCAGGAATGTCTAACACAGATAAAAATACAAAGCACAATCCAGTACTCTTGGGCTTGACGTATTTGTGTTGAATGAAACGAGAGCAATTTTTGAAGTTTTTTTTTAAATTTCTTCTCATTCATAGAAAATACTGTTTTTATAAGTTACCAGAACATTGGATTAAAGAATCAAAATATGTTTCTCTTTATTTTCACTTTTGTTCTGTGACAAAAAAAATAGTCCAAAACTATGGGGAGTCACAGTAACTCATGAGATTTCTTTTCTCTGATATTTATTCCAAGTATGTATTCCCATAGAGGTTAAGTAGCTTGAGACCAGAGATTTTTAGATAGATTTTTTATTGTTATTTTTTTTTTCCTTTTTTCAGAGTTTGGAATATTTGCTTATATGTGTAGAAGGCCTAAGTGTAAACACAAAAATCATGTATGTTTCATACATACCTTCTACATCTAACCTGAAGGTCATTTTGTGTAATATTTTTAATAATTATGGACATAGCAGTCCCAGCTACTCGGGAGGCTGTGGCAAGAGAATCACTTGAGCCCAGGACTTTGAGGTTCCTGTGAGCTGTGACGCCATGGCACTCTACCAAGGGCAACAAATTGAGACTCTGTCTCAGTTAAAAAATAAATAAATAAATAAATAATTTTTCACATAAAACAAAGTTTTTCAAGTGCTTACTTGCAGGATTTTCTACTTGTGGCATCACGTTTGTGCTCAAAATGTTTTGGATTTTGTAGCATTTCAGGTCTTGGGATTTTTGCTTTAGGGATGCACCACCTGTATTGTATTTATACATTTACTTTTTATTCTTTAAGTATGTCCCGGGGGCATTTTTTAATTGAATTTTAACTGTTTGTTTTTACCGTGTCTCATACACAGTACCAGTGAATTTCTGATAATATTCACATCACAGCTGAGAACCTCCATCGTGCCTTGTCCAAAAGTGGTTACATTTGTATGTGTATGTTCAACTTCATAGTTTTATATATGAAATGAAATTAGTGTGTGGATTGGATAGGGAATATAGAATATTCTAAATAGGATCTGAGGGGGAAAGATGGTGATATTTCAGTCAAGGATGTCATAGAATCTATAGAATAAATCAAGTAAATCAATGGAGTCTTACCTTCTTCACATGATGTAGAATTTGTATGAATCTAAAAGAAGCCTATTGGTTGCAAGATTACTGCCATAAAAAGAATCCAACAGTTTGTCTGCTGTTGTACTGTTATAATGGATGTACTGTTCCCTCTGGAGCTTGGGGCTCTCTCCTGCCTTTTCCTCCCTTGTTCTGGATCATATATATCCCAGATATGATGAGACATCCAATTGTGAGAAGAACATCCCAATAATTGTGTTTAAATGAGACAGGATTTGTTCAATGTATTATTATGGGTAATGGCCCTGGGGGTTTTCCCTTCCCTACCTGAGCTATGTTTTACTATCTTTCCCTCAATTGCTTCCCCATCAGTTACCTAAAATGGGAAAGAGCACCAGTGGTCGTTGTTCAAATATTAATAGCTTCTGATGTTTGGCACTTGCTTCTCAGCAAAGCAGACAGCAAGTGATTTTTTGTTTTCTGGTGCAATTTTCAAGCTCCTGGCATGACTTTTTACCTAAAGTCTGTATATCCTAGCAGAAAATAAGCTCAAAAACCAGAAAGCTACTCAAATGATGTGTCAATTACCTTATAGCCAGCTCCAGTTTTCTTTAAAAACTCTGTGCTTCTTTAAAGCAGCTCAGAGTGCTTCACCAACATAGTGTATTAGGTCCCATAACCTCCTTTAGCAGGTGAGGGAGCTGAGAAAGAGGTGCCTGGTAGCAGGTGGGTGGAGCTGCCTTGATACTGAGAGGCATAGTAGTACTATGAGTATCTCCTCTGTGTTAGTCACTGATATTCCCTGGAGAAAGGGCAAGGGTGCTCCTCAAGCAGGGGGAAAGAATTGGGAATAAGTCCCCCACCACCTTCTCTCTAGTAACAAGGATTCAAAAACTGGCTGCACCGCTTGTCTGAGTGGAAGGCACACCCCTTAGTTTCGCACGTTAACATTTGGCGTGCATTATGGTAATTCAGTCAATGCGCTCTAAACCATTATCCAGTTTATGATACAGATAAATAAGTCTGTTGTAGATCGACAACAGCAACAGTTTAAACAGTGATTTTAGTTCTTCCTTAACTTTCTATAACTGAAAATCTGTATCTAAAAACTAATATGAAAAATATATCTACCATCTAAAAAAGTGCATGTAGTTATGCAGAGAAGAAAATCTATGCAGGTGCTGGGAGTGGTGGGCTTAGAGGAGAGGGCAGGGGCCTTGTGTCTATGATCCTCCCCGTCTGCAATGCAGACCTGTGACCCGCAGGGTACTGGAAGTCCGCTCTGTGATAGCTCTGGCAAGGCACTAGGAGGTGTTTCTAATGATGCCAAACA
>NW_003852400.1:43977067-44014766 GCF_000181295.1 Otolemur garnettii | reverse complement strand
AGAAAATCACAGCATTTTGTGGTCATTGGCAGCCAGCATTCTCCTTCTCCTGAGAGGAGGTGGGTATTCTAAAAAAATCAGACAATAGCACAAAGCACAGAGTTATTCCTTTGCTGTTTAGATTCTAGAATCACAGCCTTGAATTAATCATGATCCTTGGTATAGGCCACATTCTAATCACTTGTCAAAACAATATTATTTATTTCTGCATGAATGACCATACCTGCTTGTTTATACTAATAAATATGCATATACCTACCACCCCAAACAAAAGCCAGTTCTCTTCTTTGACAACTGCATCTGACCACGTTCACCACCTGAATAACTATCATCCCAAATTCTGTATCCATCAACTCTTATTCTACTTTTTTAAATAATTGTTTTTCCTTTTTTTTGAGACAGAATCTCACTTTCTCACCCTGGATAGAGTGCCGTGGCATCATAGCTCACAGCAACGTCAATGAATACATGAATACATGGTTCGTTCTTTTATTGTCCATTGTAGGAATATACCACATTTGTCCTCTACTATTTATGGACAGACAGATTGTTTCCAGTTCTGGTTATGGCAACAAAGGTGCCATGAATACTACAAGAAAAAAAAAGATAAAAGCAAAGTAATAATCCTCAAGTAACATTTACAATGAGGCAGAAACTAAACCTCTATTCTTTCATTACTAAAGTGATATGTTTATTTTAAAAACAGTCTCCTAATAGAAATAAAAAATAATAAATAAAGGTACAAATTCTTCCCATTTTTTGTGCCTGTGTAGTTATGCTATTTAAAAAATAGAATTAGGTCATATCTATATATTGTACGTTTTTAACATTTTTGCATTTTTAATTTGCACATTGTTTTTCAAAAATTAACATCATTATGTTTCAAACTACATTTTAAGAAATAGTTACATGAACAATTCAATTTTTAGACAGAAAAAGCACAAACCTTAAAAAATAACTATTAGGACTTCCTCGAAATGTGAAACCTCTGCTCTTTGGAGGATACTGTTAAGAAAATGAAAAAAACAACCCACAGACAGGAAGAAAACATTTGCAAAACTCAGACTCTGAGTTTCTGGACTCTTATCCAGAATACGTGCAGGACTCCTAGAGCACAACAAAAGGAAAGTGAACGTGTTTTTTGTTTTTTGTTTTAAGTGGGCAAAAGATTCTAGCAGACACTGCGTGCCAGGTAAATGAGCACAGGAGAGGGTGTCAATGTCATTAGTCATTTGGGAAAATTCACTTAAATAAGACACCTCTGCACACCAACAAAATTGCTAAAACTAAAATAAGTGAACAAAAAAAAGGTGGCACTATCAAATGTTGACAAGAATGCAGAGCACCTGAGCCGCTCCATTGCCGTCGGGAGGGGCAAAACGGGAAGATGGAACAATGACCCTGGGACACAGTTTGGTGATTTCTTATGTAGGCAGCATTCACTTCCTGTATGACTCAGGACCCCGACTCCTAGGTCAGTACTCAGCAGAAAAGAATATAGGTCTACACAAAGATCTACGTGTGAATATTTATAGCAGTTTTATTCATAATACCTTGAAACTGAAGACAACCCAAATGTCCTCCAACCCTGGTGCTCTTTATTTACTGTGTCATTTTGTGCAGTGGGATCTGACTCTCAGTGAACAGGACGGAACTGCTGATCGTTGCAGCAGTACGGTTCGTTCTCAGAAGCCAGACACAAAAGGCTACCTCTGTACGATCCCTTCAACAGGGCAGTCTGGAAAAGCTAAAGGGACAGAACGTTGTCCCAGTCGCCCGGGGAAAGTAGTGGAGGAAGAGATTACAAAGGGGCCAGAAAGAACTTTGGGGGGCGATAAAAATATTCTCTACCTCAATGTGGTAGTAACACGACTGTATCAGTCTGTCGAAACTCATAGAATTGTGTCAGGGCCCAGGACAGGCCAGGTCTCAGGCCCAGCTTAGGTAGGTTCTGGACGCGGACCCCTAAACTCCCTTGCTCAGGAACAGTTTCTTGTAGGTGCTTGAGGGCTATCTACTTTAGCTGGAGAGAGAGAGACAGTATCTTAGAGAGAGTAAAGGTCTTCTTAGAACAGATAGCTCTTAGTCTTTAGCAGAGCTTGGTAATCTTCAGCAGAGACGCGGTGCTGGCGTTCTGCAGGCAGGAGAGGAGACAGAGTCAGAGTAAGCGTGACCGTGACAGAATGCGCACGCCTCCTGACTGCCTTCTCCTCCAGCCTAATATAAGGGTGAGCTCGTGCCTCTCAACACCACAGGGTAGAGACTGCCAAGTCACCACTGCTCTCATCTGGAGAGCTCTCATGCTTGTTAGAACTAAATCTCTCTCCATGCCCTTTTCACCAAGGTGTTCCATTACAGGTATTTCTTATAACTCTCACTCCTCCTAGCCATAGGCTATACGGGCTGCTACAGAATTGTACATCTAAAAAGGGTAAATTTTACTTTATACAAATTATATCTCCATAAACCTGACCTTGAAAAAAAACACTAAAGGTTTGAGGAAATCTGCTTGGATATCTAAATCATTATGGTTAACCATAACAGATAGTCTCTGCCTCTCTTTACTGTCTATGAAAAAGGATGCCCCTGTCTGCAGCATTTGGTTTCCAACATGAATATCGTAATTGTTTATTTTCTACATTGCCAATGTAGATTACTGTTTAGACCAGTATCTGTTTAAAAATATATGTGTTGGACTATCCTCTGGTAAGGGTTTCAGGAAACGCTGCCCATTCAGGATCAAACAACTTGCTTGCTGATCACCTTTGCCAGCCAATGACATGTCACCAGCTGGAATAATACCAGAGACATTCAGGAACTATAACACCGCTTTCAAACTGTCAGATTTTAAGACACAGCTGCTAATAAACAGGAATGCAAGGAAAGAAATTTTCCCACCCACATGGTTGTTCTTTATATTTTTCTATGCCGATGTCGGTGTTTATGTAACAGTTACTGTTATGTCATCTATGTATTCTAAAAATCACTTTTCCACAAATGTGGAAGCACATAAAAATTGCATTAGGCTAAGGTTCTCTACCCTCTTGTTTACTGAAAAAAAAAAAAACTTTAAGATTCAACACATAGAATGTAAAATATACTCAGGCCATTTTTGTTGTGTCTTAGATTCTTGGCAGCTACAACCGAGGAAATTTAAGCACGGAAAAATTTGTAGAGGAAATAAAATCAATTGCAAGTGAGCCCACGGAAAACCATTTCTTCAACGTCTCTGATGAATTGGCTCTCGTCACCATTGTTAAAGCGCTGGGAGAAAGAATATTTGCCCTGGAAGGTATGACTGCTTCTATTATTTGTGTACACTCTTCTGCTACAATTCAAACTCAGAGTAATGGCATTTTCCATTTGTTCCTTACACATCACTAAGGCGTGTTTTACTGTGCACAACCAGCAGCATGGAACAATACCCTTTTCTATAAATCTGTCACTAAGGTGACTGTTCCTCATAGCACTGTGTCTGCTAGAGACTTTCTTTGTGTAAGGACTTGGCAGGACAATGCTGACATGAGAGCTAAGGAAGACACTGGTCTATGGAGACGTGCAAAGAAAACAATTGTTTCCAGGTACTTTATTTCTTTCCTGTAAAATAAATTTAGGAACTGAAGATGCTACCTCAAGTTTTGGAAGTTTTTTTATTTGTTTCTTCATTTCATTTTGAGCCCCTAATAGAGTGTTTTAATGCAATAACATCATTGTTCACTTATTTTCCCTGTATTTTATTCCTTGCCCATTTTAAACATCTTCATGGAACTTTGCCCCAACTCCGATGGCAGTGAATCATTGGTTCACTGTATTCATCCAAATCGTATTATTTTCTAGAGTTTTCTTTAATCTTTTTTTGTTTGTTTTTTTGTTCTTTTTGCTGTTTTTGGCCGGGGGTGGGTTTGAACCTGCCCCCTCTGGCATATGGGGCTGGCGCCCTACGCCTTTGAACCACAGGTGCCGCCCAGAGTTTTCTTCGATTTTTCAACTCAAAGTGTTCCTCCCTCTGCCTTTGGTAGTTAGTTGGATAGTTTCTTGTCTTTGGTCAAATAACTAATTGCTTTGAAACTAGATCTTTCTGACAAACAGTCTTCAGGATCGTTATGCCAGGCAGCCTGGCAAAGCTTCTTTCTTCATGTTCACTAATGATCTTTAGTCTCAGGGAGCCGTCCCCATTTTTCTCCACCTAGGATGAAAACCACCAGAGAGAATCGTTTTGCCTTGATGCTACCTCCAAATCCATTGATTCTGTCCTTGTGAGGACACACTAAAAGACTGTTGTTTCTGCATCTGAAAACTGGGATTTAAAAGCATGCTCCCAGTCTCCCTGATAGGATCTGCTAGCAGAAAGATAAGATAGGAACGAGGAAAGTGGACCATTTCGATTGAAGATCAAGGAGCTGGGGAAATGCAGACCAAGTGACTCTCAAACAGAGAATATTAAACTGAATAGAAAGGAAGGAAATTGATTTGGAGGAAGGGCCCTCAATTATTTTTAGAAAGATCCACAGTTATAACTACATTTGTTTCTTGACCCAGTGTACACAAACACATACTTGTACAAATAAAACAAAGTTTCATGAAATAATTCTAATTATGGGCAATGCATTGGGGTGAGTTCTCATCTCTTCCATTCTACCCTAGTCTTGTTCAGTGAAAAAAAAAATGCCGCTGTCTGCACTCTGTTGATTTCCTGACTCAGTTGTAGTCAGTACTCAGGAAGTTTGATTTCGAGGTGAAAGGGATTGACAGCCCATCCACACCACATTTCTCTGGTCCCATTTCCCTTGTGCCAAAACAAAACACTCAAATTGTTTACCAGTCTGAAGTCACAGCTTCCTCTAAAGAATCAGCTGTCCTGTGCTCTCTGGACAAGGCATTTTTAAGTGCTTTGGTCTCTCAACAGCCATCCCAGTGTCATTTAATAGACCCGATTAGGAGCTTGACTGGCCTTAAGAAAAATACATAAGGTTCCAAGTCATTGTGTACTTTTAATTTTCAGTAAAATGGGCCAAGATATGATAGAAACAGTCTGTGAAAGTCATTTAAAAGAACAACTACTTAGTTATATTAGATAGCTAAACATAATATGGTGTCATTTCTAAATGTCCTCTTAGTAAGCAAGTAACCCAAGACTGGCAGAAATGAACCCATATCAGGTGGGGCAGAGGAGGGATGTCAATTTGCCTGAGAGAACATTTTCCCATTATTTCTAACCTGACCACTCAGGGGGTTGAAGATTACACATTGGAGTGTCCAAACACAGCAAGAAACCTCTATATTTAAAAATAAAATCATTTCTAAGAAACTCTGCTGATTAAAAATGTCGTCTACATATTTGTTGCTCCTCTATCAAGGCAGACCAAAAGCAGGGTTTGGGCTAGAATATTTCTTTTTTTTCGTAATAAGATCCAAAAAGGCTTTATTTCCTTGCTACTTGGGAAATCTTCATTTCCTGTCAACTTTTACCTTAAGATGGTAAATAGCTCCAATTATGAAGGTCCTGCTTCCCAAGGACACTCCCCCCTAGTGAGGCAAGCAAACCAAGGACTTGCCCAATACAGTGAGAGAATGGTCTCATGTCTCCCTTTCCCGGCAAGCACCAGGAGAAATGCTTAGATCCCTAACCAGAGGCTGCACAGTGGTTAGAGTGGTGAGCTCAGCACTCAGGAACAATTCAGGGAGGAGTTTCTAGCAAGAAAACCCCGGACACACAATAGACTATCAATGCAGCAGCAGGAAGAAGGCCTCCTAGCTTCCCACTCGCTCTCCTCAAGGACAGTCAGAACATCAGGAGGCAGCTTGGAAATACTCAGGTTTCTGCTGTGTTCTTTTTACTGGTGTTGCAAGGATCGGAGAGAAATCACCTTAAAGCATTGTGGACTTAAAGTACACATTAAAATTCAAGTTAAAGTGCACCTCAGTCATCAAAACTGGAGGGCGATTTGTACAAAGAGATTGAAATGTTATATTTGAATTCTTGATTGATTGCCCCATTGAATCTAATCCTATGTAAAAAGGAAATTACTGACTCATCTGTTTACAATTTTATGCCAATAAATAACAAGGAAGTTGGTTTAATTTCACAAATTTGATTATCCTCATGCAGCCTCAATGAGAGGGCAGACTGACTTTCTTAAAATTAAGTGCTATTTTTAACTTATCTGCAAGGCCAAATCAAATAAGTCTGTAACTCCCTCCTGCAAGCAAGTAGATCAACATTCCATCGATTCCCTCTGGAAATTGTGGCTTTGGGTTTGTGAGTATTTTGAGAATAATTTGAAAGTAGTACACTTCCATAGAATGCTCTCAGTACTTCAGTAAAGAACTTCAAAATGGGTATAAGATCTTTGAAAAATACGGGACTGAATGGTATATAGCCTGAAGCCCTAATTAGAACAAATGCAAACTCAAATCCCTAAACTCTTGACCAAACAATGCAACTTGGAGATGATCTGTGGCCTGAAATATGGGTAGTACCAATGGAATTGAGAAACCTCTTTGAACATGTGAGTGAAATTTTTTCAGCCCTGTGACATATCAAGTACATTTACCCTAAGGGCTTGACAGTGTTTCCAAGGCGTGAGTTGAGACAGAAAGTTCCCACTGCAGTACCTTCAATGTAAACCATGCAGACCCAAAGTATTCTGAAATCCATAGCCTGCTACGCTTACAGGAACGGAGATTTCTCACCTGGTCCAGCAAGGGTGAGGAAGCTAGTGGGCAAGAGTCAGGGACAGTAGCCCATTCACCAGCATCTCTGTCTTCTACTGAGGCCTCTGGAGAAATTGGGGGCTGAGAAAGAGTATCTGGCTGAATGGGCCCTAAGGTGCTTGAAATTGGGGTTGACAAGATGCCGGCTCTACCATGTCGCTGTGTCCTTCAAGACCGCAGGGCACAGAAAGGTGCTGTCAGTTGTTCACGGTGATATTTTTCTGTTACAGCTACAGCTGACCAGTCAGCGGCTTCATTCGAAATGGAGATGTCCCAGACCGGCTTCAGTGCTCATTATTCACAGGTACATTAACCATTTGGTAGAAAACGCAATATATTTTTTCCAAGATTTTCTTCTCCAAAATCAACACCTCGCCCTCAGCATTACAACAGGAAGTTCGTAGCTGAGCCACGATGGTGTGTTCTACCTCAAATGGAGAAATGCACTTTCGCAAGCTTCTTGTTAGGAAAACGCTCTGTCTCATACAGCTCACTACATTGCCCTCGTAACCGTAAATCAGACAGCGTGAACTCTGACTTATATAATTATGTATCAGATGAAACAAAATACCTCATGTAATATATTTATTAAAGATATTAAACATGTGTTTTTCTCAATGTCAAAGGATTAAAGGGTCTTTCTAGAATTCCTTGCTTAAAACTAAGAATTCTTGGCACCCAGAATAAAGCAGAGTGAATATCACTCTCAAATGATATATTTGTAATCTAAAGTAAATGCCTTAGAAAAGGCATCATGGTCCTTGCAAATTGTGTTATTTTACTGAATAACCTTGCACCTCAGTTGCCTCTCCTGCAGAATGAAGATGATAAGAATGATATCTCCTCAGAGTTATGTTGAGGGTTATTTACGTGGCTGTATGTACTATTTGATCAGTACGTATCATGTTGTTAATGCTGTGTGTCTGCTCTTACTGCTTTTATTAAATGTTACTGTTTCTCTGTTTGCACGTTAGGACTGGGTCATGCTTGGAGCGGTAGGAGCCTATGATTGGAATGGCACAGTGGTCATGCAGAAAGCTAATCAAATCATAATCCCTCAAAACACAACCTTTCAGTTTGAGTCTAAAAAGAATGAACCTCTTGCTTCTTATTTAGGTAAGATTAAGACGTAATTGTGAAAGATGTTGTGTGTTTCCTATTTAGCATTATTTGCTTATATTTCTGTAGGCTCAGCAGCACGTGGCAGGATGACTGTGAGGAGTTAGGTATTTTACAGGACCTGAGACCTCTGAGCAGCCTTAGTTAGTCAACATACCAGAACATGGAAATCGTTCTTTCTCAGTAGGGCCTTCTAGTGCAGAGAATGGTTTAGGCTGACACGTGTACATTCTGATGCATGCAGTTTCCCTGTGTCTGGTATTCTCTTTAACTTCAAGAAGAGCTTTGGACATGGTGAGCAGGAAATGGGGGTCGAAAAAGAAACCTTGAATTTTCCTACATCCTGAAGACAAGACTCCCCGTTCTCTTGAATACTCACTATCATTAGTTTCTTTCCATGAATCCTAATTTGGGAAAAGAGAAATTTATTCTGCTTAGTCAGATAGCTTCTTCTTTAGATCTGCGTGCAATCAGGCAAATATTTAACTTACACTGAGTGATGTAAAGCCATCTTGTCTTCTAAAGTCTTGCTGGAAATGAGGAGGAATGTGTCTGGTACCACCTGATCCAGGATCTCTACCAGGCTGACAGCTGCCCAGGGCCTCTCCCATCACTAGATGAGGATCTCAGTTAATAGGCAGGAGGGCCTCGGATGGAAAGGACCTTCAGGGCATGGCTTCCTAGCTCCTACTCAATGAATGTTCTAAGGCTCCTTTTTCACCCCAGGCATTGTTCTCGGGACTGGGGGTGCAGTGGTAAAGAAAACAAATACCTTGGCCTTGAAGCGTCCATAGTTTAGCATGTTAGCATTCCTCTCTGGGATCTTTCTGTCCTAGAGGCAAATCTTCTTTTCTTTCTCTGTCTTTTCTTTCTATTTTATGTGGAAAGTGGCAGGTCTTTACTGTGACGTTCATACATCTCCCTAATCAAGGACGTCTATTTAAGCTGTAGAAGCAGCAGGACTTAAGAAGAAGAAAATGCCTAGAGTTTTAAATGACTAAAAATATAATAGTAAACAGCAGCTACAAGGTGACTGAAAGTCTGTTAAGGAGCAGAGAACTGCAGTAATGAAAGCCCAGTCTGTTTCTCATAGAAAACCAATTACATTCTGCCCTGGTCAGACAACAGCTAGAGTGATTCCATTGTTCTAAGAATCACACATTACAAAGAGAAAATGGTAAACTAGGATGTACCAGTAAAAGATCATCTAGAGAATACAGATTTGGAAATAATTCCCTGCTACAAGTTTTTGTTTCTGCAAAAAGCGAAGAAACTGAAGATTGGGGGGGAAAAGTGTGCATTGCATATCTTTAAGTATTTGGAGCATTGTGATATAAAATATAAAATTAGGGCTTACCATTTATTTTCAGTTTTAGCAGTAAAAGAGATGTTGGAGAGCATATAGTCAGACATCTCATTTTGAAATTAAGAAATTAAGGGATGGAAACAATTCAGGTCTCTTCTTTCTGAGTCCAGTGTTTATTTCATTGTAACAAAATGCCTGGTTCTGAATTGAGCAAGGAAACACACCATAGATATTGGGTGTTTTGAGGTGATTTCACACCTGTATTGGGTGTTTTGCAGGTGATTTGACACCTGCAAGATGCAAACATTGAGTTAGAAATTGAGAATAAAAAGATGAATAAAGCAGATGATCAGTTCACACCCCAATGCCGGCAAAGGGCTATGACAACCATTTCCCTTTCTTTTCCATCTTTTGCTTTTATTTTTTAGGAAGCAATGTAAAACCTAAGTGTTTACGTAGTATAATCATTTCCTATTATTAAAATAAGGTTTTATGCGGCTCCCTTTTCCTTTCCCTCCCTTTTATCTTTAGACATTAGAGCCTCACTGATAACTACCCTGAGTAGTAGTGGCAGTTACTAGTCCCAGGATGATTGTACGTAACAGTTTTAATTATCAACTCCAAATCATCAAAGATAATTAACCAATGATCACACAACTCCAAGCCTCAAACATAATTTTCAACTCTTTTTTTTAACAAAAGGATCTTTCATCAATTTGCATTCACAGCTCTGAAAATTACAAAAAAAAAAAGAAAGAAATCAACAGACACCGACACTGTTCCCCCACTCCCTGGGCATAAAATCACCCAGCTTTTGTTTTGCACTTTCTTCTTTCCCATTTTATGTAGGTTTAAGTATGACCCTAAGGTTTTTGTTTTTTAAGCAACATGTGGTTAGTAATAGAAACGAATTACACGTTTGAAAAGAATATTTTACATTCTACTACGTATAATAAAAAAACGCAGAGAAAGATGAAGAAATCAGAATGTGAGGGAAATATTCACACAGGATAAGACATCTGGGGAATTGTGTTCTCTTAGCACAATAAACACATTTTTGTACAAAAACGCTATTCCTTTAAAAAAGTTTAGAAGAAAGTAGAACTATTACTTGGTAAGGGAGTTAGGAATGTGTTTGGTTTTTTGTTTGTTTGTTTTCTCAGCAAGAAAATCTATTCTGTAGAATTTTGAAGAGTCACCTGCCTTCCGTTCCCCCGAGGAATAGCTCTGGTTATTAGAACGTTTCTTCCTGCTGTAGAATTGCATACAGCAATTCTTGTTATCCATTAATTTAGCTCTGTTTTCAAGAGGCACAAAGAACTCTTCACTTCAAAAAGAGTGATAATCTGCCTTAAAGACACAATTCAAGCTCTTCCTATAAGCGACCTGAAGTGATCTCTAAAAATGGCTCACTGTTCACTTGACCCAGGAAAACCCTCAAAATCATGTTAATCAAGAGGTTGAAATGTTCATGTTCACTTTAAAAACATCTATGCAACTGCCCGGGTGGCATATCTGAAATGCCACCAAATATTGGAAAGATGTAGCTTTACAGAAGCAACATGTACATTTCATCTCTGCAGTGGTGGAGCTGGTAGGTGGGCCCAAGGCCGAACAGTGGGGCTGGGCAGTGTCGATGACCCAAAAAGAGTGCTAAAAATGTTGTCATACATGTTTAAAAATGCATAAAGAAATGCTGAACTTAAGGGTTTCTAAGCAGATTCTCTTGTTATAAAGTACATCCAGGTAAGCAAAACAATCAGGATTCACCAGCTGTACTCACAGCGCTCATGATGGGATGAATCCATAGATGACCTTCTCCGTCATGGCAAGGGCCCTCCCTGAAATCGAACAGAGTGTTTTAAACCAGAAGAGGAGGCTGCACAGAAGAAAAACACGTCCCAGAAGAACCTGAGGAAATGAAACTCATGGCCCTGGAATGACTTTGATAGGAAATGCATGCAAATAAAGTCAAAAGTAGGGAAAAAAGACACAATTTTAAAATTTTAAAGAGCATGAAAGCTCAGCTAAAAGGGGGAAGGAACAGACATATGGAAAACTGTTGAAGCTGACATTAAATGAACACAAACAAAATCACAGCAATTTACCCTTGTTGGACAGTGCTTAAAACCTATTAAAACATATACAAATTTAGAGTGGTGCCTGTGGCTCAAAGGAGTAGGGCGCCGGCCCCATATGCTGAAAGTGGCGGGTTCAAACCCAGCCCCGGCCAAAAAAGAAAAAAATCTACAAATTTAAATAATAGCAATGATACACAATACCTGGGAGAGTTTGATGAAACTATTGTTTCTCATATGGCCAATCACAGAATAAATTAGTACAAATTTACTCGAAATGATATTCCACACACTATAAGAAAAACTTGAAATATATTAAAAAAAATAAAAAGAAATTGATTGCCAAAAAATCCAAAAGAAGAAAAAAATAAGTGCTCCAAGATGTCTTTGCAGGCTTTAGTACACTACTAAAATATTAAAAACCGTCTAAGTTCCACTATTCCAGCAGGGAACCATTGTGTAGTGTAAATGCACTGTCTTCATGCCTTCATTCAGAGAAATAATCTTCAGCCATTTAAAATTGTAATTTTGAAGCTGAGGTAGCAAACCTGAAAGGCTCACATTTTCTACACTTCCAGGGACATAAAATGGTTCATTTCTATAGTACAGACTCATGTGTCCAGATGAAAAACAATTGATTTATTATAAAGTGGTGGCCTGGAGTGGTGAGGGAATGTTCAGTGCCAGTTTCTCTGTTTCTACCATCATACTTATATCATTTGTGCCTATCGACAATTAAAAACTGAGGTTGGGGAAACAAATTTTTCTCAGGACAGAGCACTTGTGGTCAGTCATCAGAGAGCTTATACCAAAACAAATTCTTACATGTATTTAAGAAAACTAACTTTCACAGAAAGAGAAGTCCACATTAAAATGTACAAATGATTGCCCCAGCCATGGGAAGTGATCCTTGAATTTATTACGTGAAAAGGACTGGATAGTATATCTCTCCTTTGTTAGGTTACACAGTCAACTCGGCCACTACTTCTGGAGGGGTGCTGTACATTGCTGGACAGCCTCGGTACAATCACACGGGGCAGGTTGTCATCTACAGGATGGAAGATGGAGCCATCAAAATTCTCCAGACTCTCCGTGGAGAACAGGTAAACTTGAAAAATATTATTACATATAAACATTCCAAATTGTATATAAAATCAGCACATTGTACCTCATAAATGCATTAACCTGTACAGTTATGATTTAATAAAAAAAATTACAAATTAATCTAGTCATACTTTATGTAAATTAACTATTTATTGCCCTAAAATTTTTAAAAAGCAATGCGTATGTATTCAATCCCCATATACCCAATATCCCATGTTAGGTTCTTTGGAGGGATGTAACTTTGTAACATCTGTGACTTCATGGCCCTTTCAGTTGGATGGGGCTGGAGGTAAGATGTATACTCTGTAGATGTAGATAAAGATGGAGAAATATATACAAGAAAAGAAATCTAAAACATTAAGAAGCATAGAAGTGGCAGTGGCACAGATAGTAGGTTCATAAGATGGAAAATTTGTTTTAACCTAGGGTTGGTGCAGAAAATTTTTTAAAGGAATAAAAATTTGGACTGAGTCTAGACCAGCAGTTCTCAACCTGTGGGTCACAACCCCTTTTTAACAATGAAAATAAAAATAAATAAAAAACATTAAAAACAATGAAAATACATTGCAGCATGAGGAAGGTTGAGAACCACTGGTCTAGACCAAAAGATAGAATATGGAGATGTAGAAAGAACAGTGAAAGTGGGGCTGTGCCTGTGGCTCAGAGGAGTAGGGCGCCAGCCCCATATGCGGGAGGTGGTGGGTTCAAACCCAGCCCCGGCCAAAAACTGCAAAAAAAATAAAAATAAAAAATAAAAATAAATAAAATAAAACGTGGACCTGAATTGTGTCAAGTTCTGAATGGCAAATTAAGAACTTGGATTTTATCTTGGAGGTAATAGAAAATTGTTTGTAACAAGTAAAATTGGAAAATTCTTACTAGATAATAATTAAGCATTAAAAGTAGTTTAGGAAATTATACATGCATTATGCAATCATTTATAGACCATATATATTTTTTAAACTGAAAGAAGCATTTAACTGAGCTATTCTTTGGTTATTTTTGAATCCTGATAACAATTTTTTCAGTCATCTATATTTTCCAAGTGCTCTGCAGTGTGGTTGTGTTCACTATTCTGCAGTCTTTATGGGGGTTGGAGGGCAGGTTCTTCTTAGGCTTCACTAAATATTCCACTTATTGAAGTAGAAAGTCAGGGGGGCATCAGCCTTTTTCCTCTGCAGGAGCCCTTGCCATAGCACACAACAGCCCAGGTGCAAGAAGACTCACCTCAGGCAGGGCCAGGAGCTACACTGGCTTTCAGCCTCCCATCTGACGGGAGCCAGTAACTTTTATGAAAACACTGCAGGCACAGCCGTCAGTGTCTGTACAGAAGGCATGCCAGTTACAAGAGTCACTGAACTCTGGAAAGCCCAAAACAGGCCATCTCCATCAGGTAGTTAGAGTTCATCTGTAGTCCCACATAGCCTAAATGCAGTGTCCCCATCGGAGTTATTGTTACCCTATTTATTTTTGCTTAGCCTTGCAGTTGACGTCCTGGCCTCAGCGGATTCCCAGGGGAACAGAATTAAAGGTTAGATTCTCATGCTCCAGGTGAAAGGGTGTTATTAAAATGGATCAGCATTTAATGCTCCTAAAGTGTATCAGCAACAAAAATAAGGCTATTGTTGTAGCTCTTGGAGGAAGTCAGTAGACTCTGAATGAGATATCAGCAATAAAAACGGAAAAGGAAGAGGCGTGACGCGCACAAATGAGGAGGAACTGACGGGAGCCACGCGACGCACTTAGATGGTATCCTAGGTCCCTCATCACTCTGTTAATTGTCTACAAGACAGGAAGAGTGAAGTTGCATATCAAAGCCAAGGAGAGGGTCATGAATGATTTAAATCATGAAAGATTTCACTTTCAACCCGGGGGTCTGAGAGAAAGGTAACACCATGACTAGAATGTTTAGGTATTACTTTAAAATGATGTTTGTTTTTTAGACATGTTCCCTAGAACAGTAGGCACAAATTCAGAGGCCTGCAGGTGCCAGTAAGGTGAAATGAAAACAGCTGATGCCCGGCTGCCTGAGGGCATCGGCACCAGGAGGCCGTGCTGACCAGGGCCCTGGACGGCCAGTGAGCTCCATTCAGCTCCAAATGGCCATGTGGGAATGATGGCCGAGACCTTACGAGTTGCCAGATCTTGCATTTTATTTATGTTTATAATCAATTCAGCTTTTAAAAAAATCTTGTAAGCCTTCCCATAGCCTGTGAAAAGAGCCAGTGTCTGACAATGTCTAGCGTTGTTCAGAAGTCCAGCAACGACTGGAGAGGTGGAACCGGAGCCTTGAGAGTGACACTGTCAGTGTCACCTGCTGCTGTCAGCAGTGGTCCCAGCCTTTTTGGCACCAGGGGCTGGTTTCATGGAAGACAATTTTTCCACAGACCAGGGGTCGGCAGGAGGATGAGTTTCAGGATGATTCCAGTGCATTACATTTACTGTGCACTTCATTTCTGTTGTTATTACATCGTAATATATAGTGAAATAATTATACAACTCACCATAATGCAGAATTGGTGGGAGCCCTGAGCCTGTTCTCTTGCAACTAGTGCTAGGTCCCCGTGCTAGCACACCATCTCAGCTTCACCTCAGAGCTTCAAGTATTAGATTCTCATAGGGAGAGTGCAACGTAGAATCCTGGCCAGGGCAGTTTACAGTAGGGTGCTCGCTCCTCTGAAAATCTAAGGCTGCCACTGATCTAACAGGAGGCGGAGCTCAGGCGGTGACACAAGCCGTGAGGAGCGGCTGCAAATACAGATGCGCTTTGCTCTTCCCTTGCTTGTCCCCTCTGACCTCCTGCTGGGCAGCTCGTTCCTATCACGGCACAGACCTGTACCCGTCCGCTATGGGGACTGCAGCCATAGTGGAAACATCTGGAAAGGATTGGGCATCTAGAGAAAAGAATGGAAAGGAAATCGCAGGTCTGAGCCCCAAGGGAAGCCAAAATTTAGAGGATAGATGAGTTAAAGGGGTCATCAAATATTAAAAGAAAGAGTAATTCACGATGCAAGGCAGAATAAACAGAGCAAAAATAAAATAATAGAAGCCAATACAGGGAGCTTTAATAAGAGAATTATTAAGAGCATCAAATATTAAACACACCTGTGTGTCTCAATATTTGAAAAGGCAACTTACACATTTAGGTAATCAAGTATAAATATAAGTTCGCTGCTTTTCCCTAAAGCAGATTATTACCTTTAAACTAGAAATATATTGCTTCAGGGAATGGTTCCCTGCAATTCTTCCATATTTTTCTATCTCCCTTAGCTGCTGGGACAAGACTTTGCCCTTCTGTGGAACAATCTTCTAAGACAATAAAGTGAAATACACCATACCAGTATTATAGGCTAGGTTAGCTCCTTATAATGTATTTATTTCTTATTTTCATATTACTGTATTTCAACATACATGAAACCATTTCAGAATGCCTTCTGCTGTCCATCTCATTTTATTTCCTCAACAATTGCTATAATATCACTGGTCTTTCCTGAGTTTGGGAGAAGAAAAAGGGAGGTTAGAGTGAAATCTAAAGTGAATTATCTTTGGTACTCTCAAGTTATGAAACCCACAAGAGCTGCTCACCCAATACAGAACTTCCAGGCAGCGTCAGCCTCTTTCTTCTCCTTCACCCGCTGAAACGCAAGTGCTCTTCTAGACTGTCATTGCTAAGAGTGAGAGAAATGTGCATTCTGGCGCCCTGAGACTTTCTGATGGCCGTTTTGTTTTGTGTCCCAGATCGGTTCCTACTTTGGCAGTATTTTAACAACAATTGACATCGACAAAGATTCGCATACTGACCTTCTTCTGGTCGGGGCTCCCATGTACATGGGGACAGAGAAGGAGGAACAAGGAAAAGTGTATGTGTACGCCCTGAACCAGGTAATGGCATCTGAGGTTGGGGGAAATCTTGGAAAATCTTTTCTTTCTTTTCAATTTGAAATAACGTCCTTCCAATTGTTCACTCACCTGGAAAAATGAGCTTCAGGCCCGTCCAATCCCACCAACCCCTGTTTCTAAACGCACATTTAGAATTTTAATAAAGTAGTTCTGATGCATAGATATTTTCTGCTTGGAAATGTGAACTGTTTTTAACCGAAAATATTTAGGATATAGAAGATAAATATAAATCTCATTAAACTACGTGAACCCACAGCACCAGCCTTTGTGAGTTCCGGCCTGCGGGTGGAGAACGTTAGGGTGGGAAACAGTTGACGTGGGTTGGAGGCTGGAGGGAAGCAGTGAGCTTCAAGGCAGCACCCCCAGACGCTGCAGGGAGCCACTGTGGTTTTTGGAATACTTCACCAGGCTGGAGGGAGACTTTACTTTCCATTCCTGACTTCAGAAATCACTTAAGTGAATCAATGCTTGACTTCTTTATTAGAAGAGTTTGCAATGCCAATATTTATCCAAGTAGGGTTTTTAAATTCTTAGAGTCCCTCCCATATTAATTAGTTTAAATCATGAATTGTGTATCTTTCTTCCTATCATTGTTGGGCTTCATGCCGTCAATGATTTTTTTGTCCCGTGTTGTTTTTCCTTTTTTCAAGGAAGTCCATTCATGTCCACCTTTGCTAATACTCTGTCATTACTCTTATTTCTCCTTCCCCTCTAGGCAGTGTTAGACAAAGTTCGCCTTCAAACGGGGTAAATTGTCTCTCTGCACAATGTTGGGTGCAGAAGGGACAGAGGCTCAGACGGAGTATGGAAATCCTCAGTTCTTGGGCTTTACAAAGAGGGCTTGAATGATACACTCTCTTGACTGCCTTAGAAAAGTCCTCCATGTCTCTTTTCCCCCACACCTCCACAATCTGTTCTTTGGAATTGCTAACTTTGCTCTCAGACACACACTTTTTAATGAAATTTTACAAATTTTACCGTTGATGTACAAATGGTTTTTAATAGCACTGATTTAGTAGGCACTTTGAAACTTTGACTCTGCTGTCGTGGTGATAGAAACCCGTAAGTGTCCTGTTTATCTTCTCTGCAGACGAGGTTTGAATATCAAATGAGCCTGGAACCCATTAAGCAGACTTGCTGCTCATCTCTGAAGCACAATTCATGCACAAAAGAGAACAAAAACGAGCCATGCGGGGCTCGTTTCGGAACCGCCATTGCTGCTGTAAAAGACCTCAATCTCGACGGCTTTAATGACATCGTGATAGGAGCTCCCCTGGAAGATGATCACGGGGGAGCTGTGTACATTTACCACGGAAGTGGCAAGACTATTAAGAAAGAGTACGCACAAGTAAGGGGCTAGCCTGGGGATGCCTTCCGGGGTACGCGGGTTCAATGCCAGGCGTTACCTGTCTCACTTCATGAGTTACTTAATTTCTTAATTTTGACTCTGTTGGGAACCTAGATTTAATTCTTTTCTAAGTGCTCTTTGTAGAGGAATTACTTTGTATTTTATACTTTCATCTAGTTTCTTTTCTGTTATTTGCCATATCTCCAGGATCTGATCTTTTGAAATGACAAAAAACCAAAAGGGCACTTTGTAACAATGCTGTTTGACATCTATGGCGTCTCTGAACCTGAAAAGAAGGGCACCACTTTATGAATAAGACAACAATACTTCTATGATTTAGTCAATAAAGAAAGTGGAAGTATTGGTTTTATATTCAGGGCCCATGCTGTCATAATAAAATTGTTTTAAGTTTATATTTATGAATCAAATCGCTATGTTTTCATCAAATGAATTAGGACTTCTGAAGTTTTATCATTTTCTCACAATTTTTCCTTCTTGAAAAAACATGTGAATAATTACGCTTCACATGCAGGGGATTTATGTTCTGGTTTCAAATGGTTGTCAGTTCGCAGCTATAATCCATAAATGTCATTTTTTCCTACATGAGAAAAATACCAATTTACAGGAAATGTTTAATGCCCTATAAAAGCAGGAGAATTTAAAAGAGTGCTAATGTCACTGCCTGTTTTTAAGTAAGCATAGTTGGTTAGGCATTAAACAACTACTTCTAAGTAAAATAGGATTCACGACTTTCCAGCTTGTATAATGTAAAAAGAAATCAGAACTTTAGTTCTCTTTCTGTTTGGGTGTTTTCTTTGGTTCTATACTTGACAGAGTTCTCAAAATCTATTTGTGTATTGCACACTTGTGCTTCATTTTTCATGACGTCATAATGATATTAATAGTGAACAGAGAGCTTAGTTCAATAGCAGCGCCTCTATCCACTTGATAAATGATTGATTTTTTTCTGTTAAAAATCTGGATGGCATTATTTACTTAACTAGAGATATGCAGCATTGACCACTCGGGCTTGATGGAATCAGGAAATGCAGGAAGGCCGTTCTTTCCTACGTTTTACCTGTAAATCTGCAGCATCAGTCCTGCAAATTTGATAGGTCACATTTGAAGTAGAAAAAGAAAGACATTTTAAAGCATTAATAAATGGCATAGATTGTCATAATCACTTTATTTTGTAAAAAGGTGATAAACTAAAATGCAACTTTCGACAACGAAAATATTAGAGTTGGAGGTGTTTAATTATTGGCAAAATGTTTTTCCAAGGAAAAGGTGAGGATGTTTTCATTTGTTTCCATGGGAACCAGAGGTGGTGTTATGTATGAGACGAGCCAGAATCAAACTGAATCAACTTCTCCGAACCAAGGAGGTAGACATCTCCTGACTTGTATGCTGAGAAAACGTGGAAATACCTCCCAAGGAGCCACACATGTAAAACCATGAAAATGTTTCCACTTGGTTTGCCTCATTAGGCTTCTTATTTTATGTCATTTAAGTGGAAAGAAGGAGGATGAGAAAACTCTAGGTTTAGGGAAAGTCTGTCTGTCCTTGGCCTCAGCTTCCATTACAACAATGTCAGCTCGAACCAAAGCTAAATCGGGAAGGGCAAGTGTCCAATACATGATGTTTGGGAATGAGCAGACATCAGTATTCAAGAACTTCGTTTGTGTCTTCCCAACATTATGAATACACATGGGTGGACCTGAGTCTGTTCTGCCCTCAACTTTCAGAGCCATTTTTGACAGACAGTAAGGACGATTTCAGGTTGGGAAACGTATTTGGTGGAATGTGTTATTTATATCCAGCCACAAAGTTCAATGAACCCCCAACTGACCCTGGGACAACCTTCCACCACCCCCAACTTGCTGGAGTGATATGTTTTCAAGTGTTCCAGTACCTTTAAATATCTCTGCATAGTGGGATTGAACAGGAACTAGAAAGCAGAGCCAATTACTCATAATGTTTCCCTTGAGGATTAGACAAGATGACGCTACATAATTTTTCCCTCTCCCTCTGGTCTCAGTAAACCTAAAATGATTTTGTCTCTATTATAAAAAGAACAGTGTCCTTTGGGAATAGCTGTGTATTTCCTCTCATCTCCACATGAAGGGCTTCTTGGGCAAGTTCCCAAGAGATCTTTAATTTTGATTTTTTGTTAACCAATCAAAATTTTCAGATTTATTTGAAACTATTTTGAATAGACCTTTCTGACATAAAACTCTTCATTGGACTTTTCACAGCGCATTCCATCAGGTGGGGATGGCGAGACACTGAAATTTTTTGGCCAGTCTATCCATGGGGAAATGGATTTAAATGGTGATGGTCTGACTGATGTGACTATCGGGGGCCTTGGAGGTGCTGCCCTCTTCTGGTATGTATTTTAATAACAGCCAGTTAATCTGTAATTCAGATAGTTGCACAACTGAGTGTGATTGGAACTTGTGTCTTACCAAGTATCTGTTTTCTTTTGTGCTACATCATACAGATACTCAAGTTATTCACCCGAGAAAGCTAGAAAAGTCAATAAATTTTAAGAACAAACAAGCTATATTAAAGGAAAAAGTTGAATGAACTCTTAATTTGGAGTATCTATAATGTGCTTGACTCTAAAATTAGTATTCTGTTTAGGGAAAGGTAGGGGAAAAGAAAAATTCTTATAGGAGATGTCTATAAACAAGAAAATATAGTGAACTTTGAGTTGTTTACAAATTTCTTAGAGATAATAGACTTTTTGTTCGTTTACCTAATACATAAAGACAATTGTGCACCGTCATCTGACTGTGTTTATATTATTGGTCAAACATAGAGACATCTTCAATAATATCTTTGCTCAGCCATTAAATATCTGCATTCTCAAAATGCCTGAATCCTTTTAATTAATTGTAAAATCCAAGCCAATGGTCAGATAATCAATAATATTTTATATATTAATTAGTTATTTAAAATAACCATTAATAACCATAGCTTTAACCAACTAAAAATATCCATTTTGAAAAAGAGTTCAGGGTCTTGGTGTGTGCCACAACTTTGGGGCCAAGACATAATTATAAGAGGGACTTTACCTAACCAATGCAATCAGTGAAACCTGGTTTCTTGTACCCTCAATGAATCCCCAACAATAAATTTTTTAAAAAATGAAAGAAAAAGTTCAACTTGAAAAAACAATTACTAAATATGTCAAGAATCAACTTAATGAGAAATCTGCATGATAATTTTGAAAAATATTACAAACTTCACGAAGAAACATAAGGGAAGGATTTCGTTTTAAAAAATGTATGTTTATGCCACGTGCCAAGATGAGAAGTCCGTGATTGATTCTTCCAAATCAATGCATTGGTTCCAGGTAATCGAAATGGAAACATACCTCAATGGTCTTTTACCTAAAAACGTATCTAGAAGAGTAAGAATGTGTGAAAGAAAAGAAAGGTGAAGATGAGGAGGTGATAATAGATGACTTTGCCATAATTTAAGATGATGCTTAAGAACAAATGGTCAAATAAAAATTGCATAGTAAATTGTGCACATATGATAACGATGGTGAGACTGTACAGTAGAGGGAAAGATGAAGGAGAGTGTTGGGCAGCAGAGTGGCTGTGACTTTGGGGAGAGCTCACCCAAAGCCAAAACTCAAAACTAGACACCATCGGCGTCAGGAACAAAGGCTGACGTTTCATTTTTGGTTGAACTGTAAATCCTAAATTAACTTGTTATGCTCCCCTTAGTTCACAAGTACTGTATTTATTGTAAATAGTACTCTTTTATTAAAAGAATATATTTTAAGGGCAATTTTTGTGATCCAGTTTTGTTTCAAGAGCTTCTTTACAAAGCTTTGAAAACATATGATGGCTTCTCCTGACCAGAATCAAGTCTTTATCATGGAGGGACCAAAATGACAGTCAGGGCCCTGTCATAACCCAGTGTCCCATGATAGCAGAATGGACCAAACCAGGGCACTAGGACATGAAGACCAAGAACTGCAGTCCTAAAGCAAAGACTGAGAGTGAGGACAGATGGCAGGTGATGCGCAGAGACATCCAGGAGCCAGCAGAGAGCCCGCCAGGTGGACCGGACTGAGCCACAGCCTCTGCAGGGATATGGTGAGGGCAGAGAGGATGTGTGAGGAGAGGGGCCGGGCAGGCTGGAAAGTCCATGTTACTGAGCAGGGAACTAGATGTGCTCATTTGCTGCAGATGAAAGGGTCAACTGGTTAAAACTCATTAGACGATAGCTGTCAATAAGCATCTAAAAGCCTTCAAATGTTCATACTTTTTAATAAGGAACTTACCATCTAAAAATGTAAAGGTATAATCTAGAAATATGATTAAAGACGTATTAGCATTAAAGTCGTCACAGTACTGTATGTAAAACTATTTTTTAAAAAAGATATTAAGCTAACAAAAAAAGATTAAGCTAAATAGCCAATAAGAGGGAATTGACTATACATATTGTGGTGTCTGATGCACTCTATTGACATTAAAAAATAATGTTCTTGGAAAGTATAAATATTGGAAAACTGTTCATTTATAAGATTTTAAAATATGTAAGCATATGTGTGTCTGCGTATATGTGTATAGGAATATACCTCTTATGTATTTTTCTGTAAAGCAAAAATCACGAAATGTACTGAGTATTAATGATAATTATTGTTAAGCGCTGGAGTTACAAGTTGTTTGTGTTTTCTTCATGAATTTTTATGGTTTTCACTGTTTTAAAAGAAAACCATCATTTTTAAAAATGCATAAGCATAAATAGAGACTTCAGTATTCATAAGATACCTAACCATAAGAAGGTCCAGTTCTGGTAAAGGTATTCAACAACTATTCTGACTTGAGTCTAAGACAATGGCCACAGCCTCTGTATACCCACATTCTCCCTGCCTCAGATCTGCTCTAATTCTGGATTAGGGGAAACCACTGAGCTTTGAAGTTGAAAAGACTTTCAAGTTAAGTCCGTCCCAGGTTTCTCACTTAACAGCTTTGGATCTTGGGTAAAATGTTTAACCTCTCAGACCCTCAGTTGTCTTACGTATAAAACAGAGGTAATAGATATTTCTTATATTAAAGTTAATTTAAAATTTAAATGAAATGACATGCATCCCTAGCACAGTGCCTCAGGTATTACTCTGCTTGTCCTTCCCTACAAGAACGAAGCACTGTAGTACAGGTGACAGCCAGCAGGGCCCACAAGTTGCCCAGGGGCCTCTGGACCTTTCCAAATTGGGAACAAACTCAGACATCCCCCAAAGTATAGTTTTGGTTCTGAGATTTCACCTGGGCACTTAGTCCCATCTTTTTTCATTATAGGCAAAACTAGATCTTTGGTCTTTCAACCAAAAGCCTCAGATAGTTCCAGAAGAATTTGGATGTCATTTATACACAAAGACAGTTTCTCCTGTACCAAAGTTTCAGTAAAGAAATGGAGTTCTGAGAGACCATGCTGTACACAGAGAGGAATCCCCTTCCCTGTTCTCACACTGCAATCTGAACCCAATGACATTCATTAAATGAAAAAATGAATTAGTAATCCCATTGCTTATATGTTTGTAGGTCCCGAGATGTGGCTGTAGTTAAAGTGACCATGAAGTTTGAACCCAATAAAGTGAATATTCAAAAGAAAAACTGCTTTATGGAAGGAAAAGAAACAGTCTGCATAGAGGCTACCGTGTGTTTTGACGTGAAATTAAAATCTAAAGAAGACACAGTCTATGTAGCTGGTGAGCATAAGAATTATAGCAAGTATTTGGGGGCAGAGAAGGATGTATTTGCTCCTACTTGAAGAGATCCCCAATGGATACTGTATCTCATCTGACCATGGTGAGCTGCGCATTCCATTTGCTCCCATGAACATGTTGAACCTTGAAAAAAAAAAAACCTGATGAAGAAGGAATGGTTATGGAACCCTATAAATTCTCAGAAATTACAGGCTGTGTGCAGTGGCTTCAATGTTCTGTAGTTCCCCTCTGGCTCTCCTACTTACTATGAACAATTGGTGCTTTAAAAAAATTATAAAATATGTACATATTTATACACGTAATGTATATATGTATGGGATGCCCCAAAATGTTATCCATTTTAAGAGATTGTGCTGGAAATAAAATCAATCATTTCCCCAAAGTGTGCACATTGCAGGTAACAGTGGATGTGTGTAGTTTGTTTAGGTACACTTGAATAGTGATGCAAAAAGTAATGCCCTAATCCTCCATTCTCCACCCCATTACCCTTCAGCTGTTTTCATTACTTTTACTTATTAAGATACTTATCAATCATTAACAGGAACACATAAGACAAAGGAAAAGGGATCAGAGATTTGGAGCTTGATGCCACCCAGTTAATCCTCTGTGCTTCTGCAGGGCAAACTAGTTGATGCCCTACTCATCTCAGGAGTTGGGGACAAAGCTGAACCTTCTTACCTCACCCATAAGAAATAGTCTCTCTTGTTCAATGAGTCAGCTGCATGTGCTGTCCTCAAATGGCTTCCCAAGTGCTTTCAGGTCCCAACCAGGGCCTTACATACCTTTTGCTGGGGTCCTTTGTGGCCCCAGCTAGGCCCTTGCAGGTCTTTTTCCTGAAGTCCTTTGATGTTCCTGCCAAGCTGTCTCATGAAGTCCCCAATATAGTATGCTCTTTGTGGAAGCTCATGTCCTCTCCCATTATCCTGCATACCTGACCCTGATCACAAAACTTTTCATACAATCATTTCATTATTATATCAGTCTAACTCTATTCCCATAATCGTGACTCCTCTAATGTTCACCCACAATCTAGTTTTCATATGAAATGTTATTTCAGTCTTATTTTGCATAGGAACTAAGTGACTGAGTAAGGAAGATTGTAGCCTTCATAGAAAGTGTAAGATTTTGCTTATTTTCTTTATTGTGTATGCTTATTTTATTAAGCTTAATAGTACTTTGAACATAATCTGTCCTTTTATAAAATAAGTGAAAATGTCATTAATGTGGCTCAGAGCCTGTAGCTCAGCAGCTAGGGTGCCAGCCACATGCACTGCAGCTGGTGGGTTCAAAAGCAGCAGGGCCTGCCAAACAATGACGACAACTGTAACAAAAAATAGGCAGATGTGGCGGGCACATGTAGCCGAAAGGAGTAGGACAATGGCCCCATATGCCGGAGGTGGCGGGTTCAAACCCAGCCCTGGCCAAAAAATGCAAAAAAAAAAAAAAAAAAAAAAAAAAATTCAGTCATAGCAAGCACCTGTAGTCCTAGCTACTCAGGAGCTGAGGCAAGAGAATTGCTTAAGCCCAAGAGCTGGAGGTTGCTGTGAGCTATGACCCTACAGCACTCTACTGAGGGCAACATAGTGAGACTCTGCCTCAAAAAGAAAAATATCATTAAGGTATATTTTTGTCTCTATTGAAATATAACATAATCAATATTCCAAGGAGGGTTCCAACATTTCTAAACTAAAAAAAAAAAAAAAAAAAATTAATGAAAGTGAAACACAGAGATTGTCAGAAAATTAGATTCTGTGTGTGTGTGGGGGGGGGATGTGTGCATGTATGTGTGTATCTATGAATTATAATAAGTGTAATTAAACACAAAAAGCATAGTGAACTCAGAAAGAGCAGTTCCATAGATATCTTCAGGGTTATCTTTGGTGACCATTCATATCATTACACTACAGCAGTAAGGATACGCTGAATAATGGAACATTTTTGATTGAGTGCTCAAGAGATTTTTCCATAAGGTAATTTAATAATCTGGGAAATATGAAAATTACCCCAAATGAACATTTCCACCAATTTTATTCTTTTATTTTTTATAGATTTGCAGTACCGTGTCACCCTAGATTCACTAAGACAGATATCACGAAGTTTTTTCTCTGGAACTCAAGAGAGGAGGATTCAAAGAAATATCACAGTTCGAGAATCCAAATGCACTAAGCACCCCTTCTACATGTTGGCAAGTAAATCATATATCATAGCTGCCTTCCTCCACATCAAGACTATAGAAGAGACATCTTATTTCAAGTCGATCAAATTCTTAGTTTTATTTCAAAGTCCACATAATAAAGCATACTTTAGTTCGCTCCCTCTTATCAGAAAATCACAGGTCTGATTTTCTTATGTTCGAATATGTTTCATAAAACCGTCCTTTGTCCTCCCTAGGTGTGTGGTCAGACATCGATATATTATGAAACAATAGTATAGTAAAAGGCACAGTGTGCCAGGTGACAAGCTATGGTAATCACTTCCTCATGTGTTCGTTTATACTTTCCCCACGTATATGTCATCTGATTTCTGTGGACTCTGCCTGTCAAATGTGGATGAGGAGCGATTCAGTGCTTTAAGAGAAGACTGTTGGATCATATAATTTCTGGGGTCCACTTAACAATAGAACTTTCTCTTTGACTTTAAATTGAAGGGAAAACATCTGGAATTTCCTATCATCTGTAGGATTTGCACTACAGTTCTGTTTCTTTCTAGTTTAGTAGGTGAGGGAGGCTTGGAAAGCAGATTCTTACTTTCTAAAGGTGGCTGGGAAACGCGTTTGAACCATGATTCATGTATTTTGTTAGGGCACTGTGCATGTGAGGAGTATTCCCAAGAGTTTCTTAAGGATTTTTTAAATGTACACGACAATAACAAAAATTTCAAAAAGCAGAATGAAGGTAATAAGGAGCACTGGTTTTAGTAACAGATTAAGATTAGAGACTTGCATATGATCTTGGAGCTTTAAAGATAACAGGCCGGTTTTCCTACCTCTGACTTGTGTCAGTGTTCTGGGTGTATTTATATTCTGTATTTTCTAAATTGTGTTAATAGTTAAGGGCAGGGAAGTGACAGAAAATGCACATCCTGGTGTGCCACATTTATTCTTCCTCAATCATTGTCATCTCAAAATCCCCCACGCTGCATATCAAAATAAACTTATTTTATCAACACTCAGCTCAGTCTATGATCTGAACAATAATACTGGAGTTGCTTCTCCAATTTGGTTCATAACAACTGAATATTTAGTTGTTAGAACTTGAATAAACTTTGCAAGGGTATAAAAGCAGAGATGGCCTTGCCTGTTAAAAATCACTACAGTCTGTTTATCCACAAATTCAGCATCTGAGCGGTGTCTATGCACTGGTGTTAAAAAGGAATGCACTCGTTTCAAAATTTCCAAAATTCTTTTGGATTTTAAAATGAGCACTTTAACATTTGTTCTGGAGTCAGCCAGGGTGCAATTTTTATGCCAAGTTTCTCACATTCTGAGTGACTTTGGCAAAATGATTTAGTCTCTTAGAAGTTTTTTATCTGTAAAATAAAGACCTAATAGTTATTCATCTTAGAGGAAATAATTCACAGTCATACATATAGAGAGAGAGAGCTCATAATTTTGAGCACTCTATAAATAATAGTTGTTATTGGTAACAGTGTTAATAGTAATCTTAGTCACATGATTTCATTATCATTTTATGCTATTAATTTCTTAGAGCTCTAAGTATATAGTATATTAATAAAATGCAACTCAATTTAAAGAAAGTTTGTCCTTCAGAAGTTGGAAGACTTTCCTAGAAGTATTATGTAGTGATTTTTAGCTTGAGGTTCCAAGAAACAAAATTATTATTACTCAAATAGCTCAGGATGGCATATCCTGACACAGCCCATCCCTCCATGGAGCCCACAGCAGAGCTACAGGTGAGTCACTGGCTGTATTCTGCAGCCTCTGCGTCCAGATGTGCTCCTTGTCCAAAATGGAATGCCAGTCCCCCTCCAGGAAGGCGAAGGTCTGAGGCGGTCACACCCCAGATTTGGTACAGAAGAATGTTCCAGTAAGCCTAACCCACAGATGCAGAACAAGGAAGCCCCAGCAAGATGAGCACATTGTTAATTATGACGCCAATGACACGTCTTATGTTTCAACCTCTAGGACAAGCATGACTTTCAGGACTCTGTGAGAATAACTCTGGATTTTAATCTTACTGATCCAGAAAATGGGCCTGTTCTTGACGATTCGTTACCACACTCAGTACACGAACATGTAAGTTGGATGTTTTTAAAATTCAGAATGTCTATTTGTAGGTATATTAGGAAAAACCTTGAAACACATAAACACAAAACCCGCAATCAATTAAATTAAAAAAAATTAGACTCTTATAGACTTTTCCCAACCCTTCTAATTTTGTAATTTTGGAGTTTAAGGGAACTAATACATGACACCCTGAATTCAAGACCCATGGAAAGAAATCCCCCCCTCCTTATTCTAATAAATGCTGGCTTGCAGGGCCTGGTGTCGGTATGATGGGTGTCCTTACACTGAAGCACAGACCCAGACCACAGATAACCAGTAGGTTGTCAGCAGTGCTGGCCCATCTTGGACCTTTATCATGGTCACCCACCTCATAAGATTTGCAAAATGGAGGAGTAGAGCCCAGTGTACCCTTCCTGGGGGCACGCTGCTGCCCCCCAGCAGAGGAGAGAGAAAAGGACTGAGCTGCGTTGGTCCGGTTTCTGCTTCCAAAGTCAGAGTCTACGGCCCTCTCGGCACAGAGTGAAGTGAAGGGAGCAAGGGGCAGACGTCCCGAGTGAAGCCCCATGGAGGGAATGTTAGGGATCAAGAACTCATTGTCCCCATACACATGTCTTCTACTTTCCCTTCCTTCCTACATGTGTTTATTGTCACAAACATCCTAGACACTGGAGCTGGAAGTCTAACCCGGGAAACAGATAGGACGCGGTAACTGGATCCTGCTATGCAGAATTTCAGAGCTCCGCCAGAACTTCTATCTCGGCTGGGGAGTCAGGAGAGCCCCCCTACAGCTGAGATATTTAAGTCAAGCCCCAGAAAACCATCCATCCTGTTTAAAGGAATGGGAGGGGGACAGAGGGAAAATACGCATAAGGGCCCTGAGATGTGAAGGAAACTAAACCTCACTCGCTAGTGCGGCTGAGGCTAAGAGCCCAGGCAGGGGGATGTGAGGTGAGGCAGGACGCCAAGGCAGGGGCTGGATTTGTCAGGACTTGTGCCACTGCACAAATCCTAAGCTTTTTCTGGCCGGAGTTGGGTTTGAACCCGCCACCTCTGGTATATGGGGCCGGCACCCTCCTCCTTTGAGCTACAGGTGCCACCCAAATCCTAAACTTTTTAAGGAGCAGCACAGTGCAGTCGAAGGCTTTCATGTGGTTCATTCATGGGGCAAGATGTTGCGGAGTGCAGAGTGATTGGAAGGAAATCGGAGTGGGAGCACGAGGCCAGTGGGAGGCTGTTAACTTAGTTCAGGGAGGAAAAGATGCCTGGGTGGGAGGTGGCGGTGAGAATGGAGAAGCAAGGAAGGATTGGGGAGATATTAACACTTAGAAAGAGTACAGTGGAGAGTGCTTGGTGGTGGATTAATGAGGAAGAAGAATCAAGCAATACTTCTAGATAGGTGGCTCAGCCGTGCTCCACCCTCTCCACTGAGCTTTATGACTTTCCTCCGCACTTGATTCTTTTTAACAGAAAACCTCTTAATTAGAGTCGAATAGATTTAGAACTTGGAACACTTGCCTTGATATTCTGAAAAACATCCATGAAAACTGTGCATTCTTAAAGGGACTAGAAGAATTTATATCCTTCAGTAAAATGTTATTCTTTTCCTCTACAAATTACAGATATAAATAGAAGATTTCTTAAGATTTAAGATTTTTGCAGTGGAAATTGATTCTCTTTATGAATCGCTTAACTTATTTTGGCAAAATGTCATTTTTCTGACACAGACGGATAGGTGATTTTCAATAATGCTTAACTACATTTTGAAAAATAATTTCTTTTCACCACTACAGATTCCCTTTGCTAAAGATTGCGGGAACAAGGAAAAGTGTATCTCGGACCTCACCCTGGATGTGTCCACCACAGAAAAGGGCCTACTTATTGTCAGATCCCAGAATGACAAGTTCAACGTCAGCCTCACAGTCAAAAACAAAAAGGACAGCGCCTATAACACCAGGACCATAGTGCATTATTCTCCAAATCTGATTTTTTCAGGGATTGAGGTAAACTTTTACTTTTTCACTTATTTATCCTCATAACAATCACTTATGCAACCTGCTTTTCATGCTGCTGAGCTAGTTGCTTTTGTTATAATTATTTTAGAAGAATAGAAAGTATTTTGTACAAAATTGGGGCTACTTGTGAAAGTACCAAACTTTTCTTTAAAAGCTTTCATTTTATTTCTTCAAGGGTGTATAGATTCAGAATGAGGAAAGAATACATACTGGATCAAAATAGCATGTTTCACAGAGTCCTTAAGCAACTGAAATTGAGACAGAGTCAAAACAATAAGCGTGACATCGAAACCAAAGCAGTTTACGTAGGTGCAGAGAGAGGCCTCTCTGTGTTTAGAATGTTAAAAATTCACCTTAAGGAAAATAAGACACCATTTCCCCTTTTCTATGCAAAATTCTCATTTGGGCAAGAGATTTATGTATTAATTTATAATGTATAAATGAGGTGCTGTCTTATTAATTTATAATGTTATTAGGTGCTGTTCTAAGAATTTCACTTATTTAATTTTCATTAATTCTTCTGTAAGTAGGTATTACTATAGTAGAACCTCTGTGAGTTGATTCCCCAAGGTCACTATGACACACGGTGAAGGTCAACATAAGGAGCTTCCATTGAACACATGTGCTTCATGTCCGGTCTAGGAAAATTAGATCAACTTCAGGAGGGGGTCAATGTAGGGAAGTGGTCACTGTAGCAATTCTATTGTATGGTGCAGAGATTCACATATAGACCCTTCTTTCACATTTTAACATTTCTATAATTGCATCTTACAATTGATATCATATTTACTTACTTGGCAGCATTATTTCTCCTTCCTATTGATACATGAAATAATGGTGTATCTCATGTCCAGTGGCATTTTAAGTTTGATTAAATAGAGTATGACAAACTTCACTGGGGCGAGGAATCTTGGCAAGGAAGAAGCTCACAGTGACAAGGTCAGCATTTAAATCCTGGCAGTCACAGGCCAGAGCCCGGGCTCTTATCCATCTCGTTCAACTCAGTTGGGGATGTGCGGATTATCTCGTCCAGCCCCTGCACTCGCCCTGTGAGGGAGGGGCTGTCAGTACCCCATCTTCCAACTGAGGATTTTGGCAAGACAGTGCGCTGCGCTCTGTCTTTCAGGCACCCTCACGTGATGTTTTTAGATTTCCATGAGTCCATGGGCTGTGCAACAGGTGGTCAAAGGATGCCGTGACTCTCCCTGCTAAACTGAAGAGACAAATCTTAGCCAGGCAGTTTCCAAGGCACATCTGGGAAAATTGTTAAAGGCAAAAAAAAAAAAAATTAAAAATGAAGAAAACAAGTTGAAGTGTTTTACCTGCTCGCCAGTTCTAACTCTGTTTACTTTCTCTTCCTAGGCTATCCAAAAAGACCTCTGTGAATCCAAGCAGAATATCACGTGTAAAGTTGGATATCCTTTCCTGAGAAGCGGAGAGATGGTGAGTAGATGACAGAATACATGTGGCAATTGAATGTAAAAAATAAGATACTCAAAGACAAATATATAAATCCTTCTGATGGCAGTTTAAAGTAATGCAGATGGAAACACATGACTTCAAAATTATGACAGCTTCGAATCTGCTCTGGTTTGAATGTTTTGAGCCCCCCAATTACATACTGAAACTTAATCATAAACGTTCAGACTATAACTATAGCAACAATGCAAGGCTGTTAGTACTCCTATAATCCATGAATGTTATATTCCACCTGTTTTTGAGATGTGATGCAATTTTGTTTTGTAAGATAATGTTTCTTAAATCACTTCATAATTGAGTTTAGGTAATATCATTTATGTAATTTGAATATTGTGATCAAAGTAACCCTTTATATGTGTTACTAAAGATATGTTTTGTATTTCACAGGTAACTTTCAAAATACTATTTCAGTTTAACACATCTCGTCTCATGGAAAATGTGACCATTCATTTAAGTGCAACAAGGTTGGTTTATATGTATGTAGTGGGGGATGTGTAGATATGTACATAATTTCTTTTCTGTTATTTGGAATGTTTTGTTTTATGGACTCACTGGCAGCTTCTCACTGCTGATAGGACATCAATAGAGGTGGAAGGCAATGGACCACGTTGCTTCACAAAAACATCCTTAAAAGTAATTAGCAAAATAAAGAAATTCTCGCTTAATAAAAATAATTCACCCAACTAAATTAAATCATTGGTTCTATAAGCTGTGGAATATGTTATAATCACTTGTACCTGCCAAATTTCATTTAAGTTCATGAAAATTTTATAGGCTCTACTAATTTAAAACTTTTGCTAGCTACCCATCAAGGTCAGCTGAATCATTAGATATACTTAAAGTTTTATGATATCCATCTGTAGTTTAATAAATTTTAATCAGAACAGTCAGAGCTCCTGAAAGGTATAGAATACAAGAAGCAAATAAGGAAATTGGAAAACAGTATAATTTTTTTCTAAGTATAATTTTTCACTGGGCCCTCTCCAGTAAGATTAAGCACTACCTTTTATTATTAATGTTTTATTGTTCAGTAACTAGTATTGTGCCTGGAATATAATAATCGCTAAATAGATATAAAGTAAATGAATAAATGAGAAAAATGAATTAATAGATGAATTAATTCCGAATGTCCAATTCAATTCAACTCAAAAATATTTATTTGACACCTGTTACGGATAAGATATTGAATTATTCACCATAAGAAAGATAAAAATTACTAAGGGCATGAAATTCTTCTTGGAGTAAATGTTACAGTAGGGGGTTGAGACTGGTGTAAAATTATTTTAATACAGAATAGAGTAAGGGAAATCTGTCACAGAAACGTAAACCATGTGTCAGAGACTTATTGGAGGCTGAAATAATATCCTCCGGCAATGAGGACTCAAGAAAGGTTTATCAAGGAAATTATAATTGAGAAAGAACTTGAAGGCTGGATAGCACTTCCCAAAGAGCATTTCAGCAAAATACACAGCTTGATCAAAAACTCAAAGGTAGACCAGCAGAGGAATATTGGGTAATAAATGTTAGCCGAAATGTAAAGGATGTGCTAAGTAGTAATGGGAAGTAAACAGAGACTGTGCATTGTGCCGTGTTATTCTAAGTACTGAATGCAGAACAGGGCATTTTTTCCTAATATTGATCAGGCCATGAGAGCCAGAAGAGTTTTTGAGAGGTAAAGTCATATACATGTACAGAGCTGCTCCTTAGAAGCTGCAGTGTAGGCGAGATGAGAGAGGGAGGGACCATTCATACCAGAGTTCAGTCACACAAACGCCTGTAACTCAAGGCACCGCGCAGTTTCACTGCCTTGCAGCTTGTTTCAATTCACTGGCAAATAATCAGGGCCATTAAAAGGTCCTGGGTGCTGGTCCCCTGGGATAACAGGCTACGTATCTGCTCAGTTGGTAGAGGGATGTGTATCCTACATCTAAGAGCAGTATTCCTGCGTCATTGGCATAATCTTTATATTTATTACTCAGTTGTTATTTATAAATCATATAATGATAAAATCCCCATTTTATAGGTGAAGAAACCAAGGCACAGAGATTAAATAACTTGCCCAAAGTGTGTCAGTGTCCAAGTACAATCCTGTTGATTAGCCGCAGAGACCGTGTTCATTATCATGTATCACTCACACAGGTTTTTTTTTAATTCAGGGTAACATGAGGGGTGGGGGTGTGCGTGTGTGTGTAGGTATACATATACACATACATGTGTTTACATAATATATAATTATAATGATAACCAAAGTCAAGGAAATAAATCAGTGCTTAAGAAATAACATGAGTATCAAGTAGTTAGTAGGGAAGGACTATTTAAATCTTTTTTTTTTTGAGACAAAGTCTCACTCTGTTGCCCCAGGTTAGAGAGCTGTGGCATCATAGATCACAGCATCCTTACCTCCTGAGCTCAAGCGATCCTCTTACCTCAGCCTCCCAAGTAGCTAGAGGGACTATTTAAGTGAGAGAGACATTTTAGATATCCTCTCAGCTGTGTGACCCCAGTTACTTCTCTTTTTAAGGTCCTCACACATGATAAATAAGAGTCACCTAGGATGATGTGTATTAAAAATATAAATTCCTAGGCCCAAATTTGTACTTATTAAACCCACATTTCTGAGAGAGAAACCCAGTAATAAAACTATGTGTGTTGACTCAGCACCTATAGCTCAAGCAGCTAACGCTCCAGCCACATACACCAGAGCTGGCGGGTTCAAATACAGCCCGGGCCTGCCAAACGACAGTGACAACTGCAACCAAAAATTAGCCAGGCATTGTGGTGGGTTCCTGTAGTCCCAGCTACTTGGGAGGCTGCAGCAAGAGGATTGCTTAAGCCCAGGATTGGGAGGTTGCTGTGAACGGTGATGCCACAGCACTCTACCCAGGGGGACAGCTTGAGGCTCTGTCTCAAAAAAAAACCCAGAAAACTGTGTGTGTTAACAATAAAACCTAGGGATTCCTATCAGTCACGGAATTTTGAGAAGCATAAATCAGTTTGGTTTAAGACTATAGCTGTACATGAGAATCACTATGGGAACTTTGAACAAAACCCTTCCCTGACCTCTCGCTCCTCACCCCAGTTAAAAAATTATCAAAAACTGTACTCCTTTGTGTTTCTACTTAATTGCCAAGATAAGCTGATCTTTCAAATGCTTCGAAATGTCCCTTCGTGGTCAATAGTTTAATGATGCGTCTGAATGTGCTGTGTATTTTCCTAGTGACAGTGAAGAGCCTCCTGAAACCCTTTCTGATAATGAAGTAAACATTTCTATCCCAGTAAAATATGAAGTTGGTCTACAGTTTTACAGGTAGGAGAAAAATGAATTTTTATGTCAATGCCTTTCTGTTGAACCCAGTGTGGTTCTTTGTTTTTGTTTGTTTATTTGTTTGTTTTTGAAACAGAGTCTCACTGTGTCACCCTCAGTTAAGTGCTGTGGCATCACAGCTCACAGCAACCTCAAACTCTTGGGCTTAAGTGATTCTCTTGCCTCACCCTCCCAAGTAGCTGAGCGCCCACCACAATGCCTGGCTATTTTTTGTTGCAGTTGTCATTGTTGTTTAGCTGGCCCCGGCTGGTTTCAAACCCACCAGCCTTGGTGTATGTGGCTGACACCATAACTACTGTGCTACAGGCACCAAGCCCCCAGTGTGGTTCTTGAAGTGTGGTCTGGCCTGGAGGATCAGCATCACCTGGGAACTTGGTAGAGAGGCAAATTCTCCAGCTCCACCCTAGACCTACTGAATCAGAAATTCTGGAGACAGGCCCCAACAATCTTTGTAAAACAAGCCCCAGGTAATTCTCACACACCCTAATGTCTGAGAACCGTTATACTAAATAATTCAACATGAGAAGAGACAGTTAGAATAGATCACCTCAGTAGCCCAGTCCTAACTCCTAAGTGCAAATGGGAGACCCACAAGTCCTTTGCAAAGACAATGTTTTTTAGAGGTCACCAACATATTTCTTGGCCTTCATCTTCATCCTGTGGGATCTGACTGACCTGCCTAATCCAGACATACATAATTAAAGCATTTCTCATTGACAAGGCCTGTTTATTTATTCCACTCTTCACAAACCATTCTTTCTCTTTAAGAACTCTGTTTATCTAAACACCAACCATGTTGACAAACTTTTTTTTTAATATTTAAAACCTCTGCAATTATTAGTTTATTAGTATAATCCAGGACTCAGATGTTCAGTATTCCTCCTGAAATGACATAAACAAATGCAAATGGAAAGAATCCAAGTCAGAATTATATGATAAAGTTCCCACATGAAAGAAGACCTGAGCATGTATCCCCAAAAGCGTGAACTTAAAATACGTGTTGACAAACCTTACTTCTATAAATTCTCCTACTGAAGCAGAACTCTAATCTTTTGCTAAATAAATACATGCAAACTATACAAAAGGCATAAGAATCGGTGGTAAGTTCAGTGTACTCTGAAAGTCTCATCATTTTATTAATTTATTTTCTATGGCACTTTGTCTTTACTGATAAGAGACCATAAAAATAAGAAGTTGGCGTGTGGGTGGTGCCCGTGGCTCAAAGGAGTAGGGTGCTGGCCCCATATGCCAGAGGTGGCAGGTTCAAACCCAGCCCCGGCCAAAAAACAAAAAAGAAGTTGGAGTATTTATATATATGTGTTGTTTATATTTCTCAGCCTGTCATTCTATTCTCAGCCTGGTTTCTGTCTTGCTGTATCCACCTCTGTTGGTTCACTGATTTTTCCTAGGGATTTTCCACTTACTTAAAATCCAATTTTGGCAAACATTTATAAAATGTTCTTTGTTTGTCTTCTCTTGACTGTAGCTGCTTAAAAATATGTTCTTTGAGTCTACCAAGTTCATCTAAAGAACATGAATAAGCAGAGAAAATTGCACTCCTAAATTTAGTGCTAAATATAGAACTTTAAATTGTGAAAAGGTAAACAATTTTTTAAATCTATTTAAAATTCACCATTGTTAACAATACCAATTTTTAGCTTGAATATTCGCTAAATATAAATGGTATTAGCGAATTCATGAAAACTTTTCACTTCCTATCAATGAAATTTTACTTTTAAAAAACTACATATATTTTAGCATTTTAGAGTTAAGTAAGCACCAGTGATAATTGAGCTAAATTATACAATAATTCGGGGTAAAAGAATTCCCCTCTGAATTGAAATCTCTGTGAATATTTTTGTGGAATTACAGGGCATGGAGAGAAGAAAGAGTGAGGCTAGGTAAAATTTAAATTTTGTTGTGTTTTATTCTCTTCTTCCAATTAACTTTTTAAAGCTCTGCAAGTGAGTACCACATTTCCATTGCGGCCAATGAGACAGTCGCGGAAGTTATTAATTCTACTGAGGACATTGGAAATGAAATTAATGTCTTCTACTTGGTAAGAAATGACCTCTAAATTGTTATTCTAAAGGAGTTATTTGTAAATTTGTAAATAAAAGCATTAATAGACACATAGAAACATGTTGTTTTAATGTTTAATTTCTATTTTCCAGCATATTATTTTAAAATGCTTTATTTACAGTGATGATAATTATTTTTTAATCAGTTTTAAAGACTTACGTTTCTAATTTCCTCATGATGAGACACAATTAATTGGAATGAATTCCTAGAAAAAAACAGATTTACCTATCTGCCTATAGATTTCATGTACATTATTTTCTCCACATGACCGAGAAAAGTACTTCTTTAATAATTATGACTATTTCATATATTGATGTCAACATTGCCTTTGTAACTTTTTTCTTTACTGAACACACAAATATGTATCTTATTCTGCTCATTGCTATCTTTTATATGCAATATAGCATACATTACCGAGGTTGGTTGTATCGCTTCCTTAAGTGTATTTTCTATTATATTTATTTTTCCTTTGGAATCCTTCACAAAATTTTTTTCTTAATCATTATGGCAAAGAATCACAGAATTTTATTTTAGTGATGCTATTTATAGGCAGACTCACATTAATATTAAGAGAAAAAGGGAGCCAACTCCAATGGTTTAAATATATATTCACAAGTAGGAAATAATGCAACATAATTATAAACAAAGATAGTCTCGATCTCTTTGGGAATTGCTCTTGGGGAACAATGAAAAAGGAAGTTTTCTTATAAAGTGGATATAAATGTATACTCTGAAGATGAATTGCATTGTTTTTATTTGTGCTCTTTGCTGAAATTCCTATGATAAGCTATACCCTGGAAATTAGCATCAATGCCAAGCACTCTACTAGATTCTGGGATAAATTTTCCCAGCCATAATCACTTTTCCTGGATAAGAGAATTCCTCCAGCCGTAATCACTTTTCCTGGATAAGAGAATTAGACAAACAACAAGAAAGAAATAAAGCAAAAAGATTTTGAATGGTTCCTATATTATAATTCATCAAAGTCCAGATTTGAAGCAGATACACCCTAACTATTATAAATAATGTTGATAAAAATAACATTGTTAGGAATACCACTGAGCATAAGTCTCTGTGTGTATCTCTGACTGTTTGGTTAAGGTAAATCTTAGAAGTAGAGTAATGGAATTAAAAAATAATAATAATAACAGTTTTTTAACAGTAACTTTGCTGTAAGGAATTTTCCTTAGGAAATTATTGGTGATTCGAGGATTTCAGGGATAATCATGATGTTATTGAT
>NW_003852400.1:43941145-43976869 GCF_000181295.1 Otolemur garnettii | reverse complement strand
AAACAGAGATAGGGGAATCTACCTGGTAGGGTTGTTAACAGTGTGAAAGGCCGGCAGTGCATGGCATGCAATCAACAGTGACTATTAACATTGTGGCTCTTATTGAGGTACAGACAGGATACAGAATTTTCTATTTTTTGTGAAATAAGTTTTATAAAATACTCATAAATGCAAATAATAAGGATAAGTAACTTAAACTGAAGTGTTACCAAGACCTTTGCATTGCAGGAAACTTTTATTTTTGCATATTTTCAGCATTTTCTACTACTTTTACAAGAAACAATTTTAATCAAGAAAAAAAAAACCGTTACAGAACACACTATTTCTGACTATCAAGAAACAGAATTTGATGAGGCGTCCATGCTAGACAAGCCCAGGACTTATGACCATGAAAAGAAAGAGTCAAGTGGCATGTTTAAGAGGTCAGGCACAGCTGGTCAGGGATGTCCAGAATTCCCAGATTAAGGGATGTAGTTAATCTTTAGCAATCACAGGGAATTGCTCCATGTCTGAGGCGCTCTCAGACTAGAAGTCTCAATTGGGTCAGGGGACTTCCTGGCATCTATCTATGCAGATCAGGGAGCTCCCTGCTTCTCTGGGCAAGGACACCTTAGGCTGAGAGCCTGGAGAGCTGCCTGAGGGGTAGAAAGGAGGGCCATGCACCTGGTTGCCCTAATTTGCTTGCACCTTCTAAGCAGGAAAGCATTTCCGGATCATGAGTTCCACTTCCCGCTGAGCTCCATCCTGCCCATCTCTCCTCCAAGCTACACTCACAACTGCTAGCAGTGTGATACTGAGTGGTAATTCTCAGTTAGTGGATACAAACAAATGGAGGTTGAGCTGGAACCTTACATCAGACCATACTATCCACAGCCAGACACATAATAGCCCTGGCTGGGAATAGAATTGTGTAAAGGAAGCAGATGGGTGTCTGACTTGCACGTATGGTGGTAGCAGATCCCATCTAGTCAGAGATGATTTATGGGTTTAGGGGATTATGAAAAATCTGGGTTAAGGCAAAAGTATGCTACACTGTTCCATGTGGATAGGTAAATGCTCTCCCTCTTTTCCAGCTCCCCAAAGCTGGGCATGTTAGAAAGGACAGGAAGCCTGGCAAGAGCTGAGTAACAGAAAAATGTTCAATTCTCATTCTCCTTTAATTCTAGTTCTACTTGGGAGGTGGAGAAAGGAGGAACAATATGTTTGTAGCTGATGATAGGACCACTAACCATGAAATATCTATATTTTCTTGCTAGTTTTATTAACTCAGTCCTCTGTACAATGCCGTGAACTGTTTGTATTAATTTGGTGCTTCAAAATAGTACACAATGTAATCCATCAATTAAAAACCAAAATCCTACATAAGACAGAAAGATGCAGTAGAAAGAAGAAGACAGGATTACATTTCTATGTTTTCCCATAGATCAGGAAAAGTGGACATTTTCCAATGCCAGAGCTTCAGCTGTCAATTTCATTCCCCAATTTGACATCAGATGGTTACCCTGTGCTGTACCCCACTGGATGGTCATCTTCTGATGTAAGTCATGTGTATGCTGGAAGTATGTCCTTACTGCTATCTCTTTCGCTTTGATTATGCCCTTTGTTTTACATGCCACTTGTGATAAAGAGTTTTTACCAAAGTAATATGGAGAAGCATTTAGAAAATTAACAAATAATAATGATAACTTCCAGTGGTTATGTAGTAGATGTGCTATTCAGTAGGACTACTGTGATGAATTACCACAAACTGGGTGACTAAAAACAACAGAAAACAACAGAAATGTATTCTTTCACAGTTCTGGATGTTGGAAGTTCAATGTCAAGGTGTTGACTCCCTGTGGAGCCTCAGAGGGAGAATCTGTTTCATGGCTCTGTCCCAGATGGGAATGGCTGCTGCCAACCTTTGGATTTCGGCAGCCTAACTCCAGTCTCAGCCTCCATCTTCACATGGTCTTCTGTGTGTTCTCCTTTTCTGTATGAACCTGTTTCTGCATGCTCATCATTGGATTTAGGGCCCACCCTAAATCCAGAACAATCTCATTTGAAGATCTTTAATCTAATTATATCGGCAAAGATCCTATTTCGAAATAAGGTCTCACACTCCCAGGTTCTAGGGGTGAGGACTTGGGCATATCTTTTGTGGGGTCACTATTTAATCCACCAGAGTTCTCTTTTCTCCTTTGGCATGGTGACTACGACTGGCTGCAAGCTCACCATCAGATCCTGGTACTGCCATGGGCTGCTGCCTGGCCCGATATTACTGATATTATAAGAACTAGCCATACTGAAAGTCTGCTTTCTGCCAAGGTGTCCCTGATGCTAAGATTGCACCTTTGACCTGGGGCAGAAGACGGCCCCTCTGTGGCCACATGGTCTCTCTCAGATGATTATCAACAGCTCTCCCCAGAAGCCCTAGAGGCTGCTCATTTTTGTGCCAACAAGTGCGTGGTAAAACACTGTGGAAAGGATGGCTTTCCTATCTCAGTGTGGCTCCACCCCTTCCACACTGTCCACATCAACAAGATGTTGTCCTGTGCTGGGGTTGACAGGCTCCAGACAGGTAAGCACCATGCCAGAGCCACTGTGACCAAGGTTCACATTGACTAAGTCAGTATGTCCATCCCCACCAAACTGCAGAACAAGGAGCCTGTGACTGAGGTCCTGCACAGGGCCAAGTTCAGGTTCCCTGGCTGCCAGAAGATTCACATCTCCAAGAAGTGGGGTTGTACAAGCTTAATGCAGATGAATTCGAAGACATGGTGATTGAGAAGTGGTTTACCCTAGATGGCCTTGGGGTCAAGTACATCTTCAGTGATGACCCCTGGACAAGTGGGCAGGCCTCACACTCCTACAGGCGTTCATTGTGCTGCCCCCTTATTTGCACTTACCAATAAATCCTACTTCCTCTTTAAAAAACAATCTACCAGACTATAGATAACTAATTATTGATCTATGGCTGAAATGTTTGTTACATGTTAATTAGCTTTTAGTAATCAGACAACCCTATTGAGAGACTTAATTGTTCCTTTGCACACACCAGTGCGCATACACTAGTACGATATTCATTACTCACTTATCTATGGGATAGTTGCTTATTATCACCTATCTTACAGATAAATTGATAATCAACTATGTCTAAAACATAGAAAATCATGATAAATATTGAATTAATGGATATATGATTTCAGCATTTGACATTCTGTCTTCTTTTCAGATATTTTTAAAATGTTCTCAGAAAACGAGAAATAGCAGCAGTGCTAGTTGGTTTTCCTAAGGGCAAAGAAAACAAATCTCTGGAATTTAACTGTAATCCAAAAAAGCAGATTTGCGAGAAGCTAAAAAGAGAAAAAAAAACTGCACTTCTCATACTACATAAGAACTTGTATCCCTATTATCTTTTATCAAGAATGTAGAGAGCGCTGGGGAAGCAAAGGGTTTATTAGCTTAAGTCTAGAAAAAGAACCTGAGAACCGGTTTTCTCGTAAACACAGCATTTTCATGTCTATAAGGCCGGCTCCTTACAACTCGTTCCGTCACAGACTGTCTTACTCTTGGTGTGCAGGGACTCAGCAAACGATTGGATGAATACTAAACACAGCTGAACTTTCTTCTCTTTCTAATTCTGTTTCATAAGCCGTCATATGAGCCATAGGAGCGTTTGAAGAACACAAGTGCTAACCCTTTTGTTTTCCTCAATAGAGGTTTAAGGTTCTTTTTTCTCTCTGGATTATGGAAATTTACAAGCTAATCTTTGATGACAGCAATAATTTAATGAGTGTAATAGTAAGTTTTACTAGCATTCTATCTTTTCTGTAGCAACCTGGTATTCAGGACAACTCAAAAGTAGCGAGGTAACAGGAATTACTATCTGAGTGTGGGTATATACGGGTATATGATATGTGGCTGGTACATCACAGCCTTCTTCTTATGCTCACTTAACAAAGGGGATCTTATATTGTGGCAATGGCTACCATTCACATAATCTTCACATCATCCTACCAGCTCATTTTCCCCTCTGACATATGGCATTGTCTGATAAAATAAATTTTTTTTTCATTTCTTAGAATGCAAACTGCAGACCCCGTAGCCTCAAGGATCCTCTTGGTATCAACTCTGGAAAGAAAAGGACTATATCAAAATCTGAAGATCTCAAACGAGGCACAATTCTGGTAAATTAGGACAAATGCCATTGTTACCTTAGGCTTTCCAAGTCAATAAAATTAATACCAACTTAGAGATAACTATCTGAAGTGTTTGCATAAAGTAGAGTTGACTCAATGTCCTGAACACTAATATGCACCTCTGGACATTTTAACAGGACTGCAGTACGTGTAAGTTCGCTACTATCACGTGTAATCTCCTTCCTTCTGACATAAGCCAAGTGAATGTGTCGCTTATCTTGTGGAAACCAACTTTTGTAAAAGTAAGTAATTACATTGTTCTATGTAACTACCGAATCCACTCAACAAATACTTGTTCACCCCTCGGTATGTGCATGGCATGATGCGAGTGTTGGAAAGAACATGAGACTGGAAGTCCAAGAGAGTGTGATCTAAGTCCCGGCTCCACTCACGGCTATGTAGGGCTCATCTTCCTCGTCTACCAAGAACTTAATTACCTTCGAGTCCCTTCCAGGTCCATATACTTTTTCAGTGTCTCTTATCTTTTTTCTTTGCACCTCTCCAGTACCAAAACTTGCACGTACTTTACTACTTTGGAACTCAGCGAAGGTGCAAAGGTTATAGAGTGACAATCCTTAACACTGCTAGCGAAGCAGAAAGCTGGCATACATTATGGATTTATCATGTTTTACCAGACTCTTATTCTATACAAGCATATTTTGAAAGACGTTTTTAACCCCTTATAAAGCCTGTCTGAGAGTTTTAAAGCTACTTTAAAACTTAGTTTACTGAATTTTATGTTACTTGTTTCTTTCTTAGAAAGTATTTAATCACATGAAACTGTCATTTTTAGGTTTGATCACGTTAAGCTGCTATTTTTATAAGTCATAAATGTTGACTATTGGCAATTTCATTTTTAACCCTGAATGAGCGCCTCTATCATTAACCTCCTTAGCAGACTGCAGCTAGTTTGGCCCTACCTACATTACAGGTAGGCAGAGTTTGAGGTTTCTTTTTTCTAAGGATAAATCTGAATAGAAATTAGTTAGAAATTTTTTCCCATTCAATAACAAGGATCTAGGTGAGGATTTGGGACATCAAGGAAGTGGGGGGAGATAGGTACACAGTTATCATTTGACACTACCAGTTCTCTTAGGAAGTGAACAAAAGCAGTGTTTTTAATCTCAGAAACCTGAGCTGAATAATTGTACTACTCAAACATAACTAGCTCTCATTCTGATTAGCATAATATGTTAAAAACAAACCCTGTTTTCTTTTTAGGCCCATTTTTCCAGCTTAAATCTTACCATAAGGGGAGAACTTAAGAGTGAAAATACATCACTGGTTTTAAGTAGTAGCAATAAAAAAAGAGAGGTAAGTGCAACTCTAAGTTTTGAAAACAGGCATTTTAGTCTCAATTTTGTGACATAATGTTTTATAATTGCTTGTATTCCCTCGAGCAGTCCCTGGCACTGCTTTCAATAAGTGACAGATACTATTTGCTTCAAATTATACTTCATTAGTTTCAAGTGTGATTTCAGTCTTACTCCTGTAAGAAACTGGGAAAATCATGATATTTACAATTAACATGCCATGTTTGGCTTTATCACTTCTTTCACAGTAAATGGATGTTTTTACTTTCACCTTGATAACAAATGATGCATTTGTAACTTTACTCCTTAAAAACTGACATTCTAAAATGCAGCTGACATCTGAAGAGCAGGCTTGAAAAACAATTTCTTTACAAAAAGTATCATTATATCCTACAAGAATACATGTAAATTTTTTAAAGTTTTCTTCATTTAGTCATGGGGAAATTTGAAGCAAAGATGCCATATTATCTCCTAACACAAATTCAGACCTGAGTTGTTGGCAACAGTACAAAGATGTGAGGTTCTTGTTCTCTTATAAAATAAGGTCAACTACTTGTTAGGGACACAGACCCTTCAGTTTGATTGCACCTCTTGTCATGGGTGAGGTTAAATATCCCATGTGGACAAACAGCACCATGGGAATCAGAAAATTCTGCTTGGAGGCTCCCTTCCATTCTGAGGTTCTTTCAAAATTGCTTATTTTAAATTGTTCCAATGTCCATGACCTCTGATAAATTCACACCTTTGAAGAAAAAGGAAAATATTGGCAGGTGATGTTTACTTACTCCATGAAGAGCAATTAACCTGATCAATTCAAAATGGAGAGTTCTTCCACACACAGAAAAGTCAACATTTCACTGAAACCTAAAAAATATAAGTATAAATTATACTGGGGAAAATTACATTTGATTCCTAAATACGTTGTGTTAAAATTTTATAGTTTTATTTTCAAATAATGTTAGTTATAAATTCCTCTGGGAATATTTATTCTATATTCATCCTAAAGGAAAATTATTCATATATTGATAAAAGTGATAATTTTGTAATTGTGTAATCTGAAGAAAGCTGCTGATAGGAATCTAGACTTCAGTTTTCATATCTATAAATTCAGGGAATTATTTTAGATGTGTTTAAAAATCCATCTTAGCCTGGGATAGTGGCTTATGCCTATAGTCCCCGCTACTGGGAAGATTAAAGTGGGAAGGTCACTTAAGCCCAGGAATTTCAGTCCAGCTTGGGCAACATAGTGAGATCCAATCTCAAAAACATTTTTTTAACTGTCTTAATGATCTAATTCTGTATATATCTATGCTCTTGCCACCTTTATTATCTACCTAACTTGATTTGAGGGATTTTGATTGGTGTCTGCTTTATGTAGATATCTCCCCTGTTAGTTCCTTTTCTAGTCTAATCTCCCTCTCCATTAAGGAATCAAGATGTTCCCAAATGCAGAATCTTGAGCTATTACTAACCCTAGATATCTACCCTGAACTAATTTTTTTTCAAATACACTAAGGATAAGACACAGAGAAGGCAGATTCCACTGAGGTTTGGGTGGCACTCTGCCAGAGCTTGAGTTTCCATTCCATAGTTTTACTTCAGTTGACATTTAATTTATACAAGTGGAACAAGAGGTAAGTCAACTAAGAACAAGCATAGCATAATAGAAAGCACACTTGGGATGAAGATAAATGCACAAATTCATTTATCTGTGCACTTGAGATTTGTGCACTTTCTTGTATGAAAATTAGACTTTCTTTAAACACATTAGCCTTAAAATTAGGAGATCTACTGAGGTTTTTTTTATATTGACAACCTGTGACATCAACCTAAATTGGTACTCTTATGATAATGCAGTAAAGTCCATTAATCAATTTTTTAAACCTGTAACACTTTGGTTCTTCCTGAGTTAAAAACTCAGTCCTACCTCCGCACATTCTGATTCATTGACATTTTACTCTGTATGTGTAAATTTCTGAAGGAGAAGATTATAAATACTTTTTCAGTAATAATCGAATTTCACATAATTAGAGATTTAAAATAGATCAAGGGCATTTTCAAAGGCAGACTCAATGTTTTCTCTGTATGTAATAATGACATTTGGTATTCTGATATACAGTTCTAGCCTTCAAGAACTCAATGTTCTGCAAGTTCTAACAGGTGTTTATTAAAATTAACGGTCTTGCTTAATAATTTTCAGCTTGCTATTCAAATATCCAAAGATGGGCTACCGGGCAGGGTGCCATTATGGGTCATTCTTTTGAGTGCTTTTGCTGGATTATTGCTGTTAATGCTGCTCATTTTAGCGCTGTGGAAGGTAAGCACCAAACTTCCTTTGACTTTCTATTTCAATCATCAGTAGAAAATTGGTGAAATGATTATGATTTATCCATGTTGTGTCATATAGTATAATATTATACAGCAATGAGACAAATTTGAAATGATAATAAGATGAAGAGAAGAAAGGAAAATAAATATTTCAAACATTGTTCACGACTCGATCTCATTTGTAAAAAGGAAAAAACCTTATTTTGGACATAGTCAAAAATCATGGAGGGTATTTCTAGAGCATAGGAATATAGAGGACCTTCATATGTCTATAATGTTTGAAATTTTACAATAATTATGCATTACTTTTATGAACAGAGAAGAATGACAAATACGTATTTTTTTTTTTTTTTGAGACAGAGTCTCACTATGTCATCCTTGGTAGAGTGCTGTGGCGTCACAGCTCACAGCAACCTCCAACTCTTGATCTCAAGTGATTCTCTTGCCTTAGCCTCCCAAGTAGCTGGGACTATAGGTGCCTGCCACAGCACCTGGCTACTTTTTGGTTGTAGTTGTCATTGTTGTTTGGCAGGCTGGGGCTGGGTTCAAACCCGCCAGCTCTGGTGTATATGGCTGGTGCCCTAGCCTCTGAGCTACAGGTGCCAAGCCACAAATCTCTTTAATAGAAAAAAGAGAATGCATTCTTATGTCAATTTAAGGACATATACATATTATAAACAGCAAATTCATGGTTAAGGTAAGCTTTGTTTTAATAACACATTTCTATGTACCTTAAAGATCAAATACATCTTTATATTAAATAGATACCACATTTTACACCATAAAGTGTATACCTGAGTGGAGATGAGTGATTTACTAATCAGTTAATTGCAAGGGAAATTTTAATGTTTCATGGACCTTTGTTTCAGATGCTTTTGTAAAATTGAGTAACCACCTATTTTGTCTTGAGTAACTGTATATTAATATAATGTTTTGCTCTGGTTGAGATATACATACAAGTTTTTTAAAAACTCTTAGCAGCTTTATCATTTCAAATTAAGCAAAACTGAGATGACAGCTTTGGGGATAAATTTAACAGAGAATAAAATCTCATAGAAAAGTTGAAATTAATGTTTTTTCAATTAAACATCAAACGGACACTTCACAGCAAAATAATATCCCTCTGTGTTTTATCTACTCTTTTTGAATAGTCAAACTATATAAAGAAATACAGATCGTGGCTACATATTTATTTTTCTAACACATGACAAAAGAATTATTGCATCAAATAGTTTAAATATCAAGTTTCTCTCCCACTGAATTACCAACTGTTTCTATCCTTTCTGATTATCCTGTAATGAATAGCTTCATCTCTGGGGGGGGGCTTACTGTCAGAGAGGAAGATGAACAAAGCCATGTTAAAGATGTAGGTTAGCGGCATTTAATTCAATAAATGGAATCCATGGCTTCTCTCTAGCAAAGTTCCCAAGACAGAATTCTCCACCGTGTCCAACGCCCTGCTGTTCCTTCTACTTTACAACACACCAGCGCTGCCCTGTAATACCTAGCTTGGCCACACTGTGGTACCCAAGGTCTGGCTTATTGGTGTCAAGATTATGCTTGAAATAATAGAAAGTGGTTTCTTCATTTCTATGTACCTCTACTTTGATAGAGTGTGATAATGCTGATTTCCTTTTCTTCTGAGTGCTGCACTTGCCCACAGACGCATGGGTTGCTTTTAGGACATTATTGAGAAGTGGAAAGCTGGAGCTAATATTTGGACAGGTTCTATCTGACCTCCTACTTCTGTTTAAGACAAACAGGAAATTTCATTCACCTATTCTTCAGTCACTAGTGGCTAGTATGAAGAAACATAAATGTAAAAATAAATACATTTCTTCATCCAGTAAATGTTGTGTTGATCAGTCCAAAGGCTTTTTATACTTTCTTTTTAGACCCCAAAGAAGGTCATTTGGCAAACTTTGGATTGTCTTGACCAGAAGATATAGTTAGTTTAGCCACTTCAGGGGGAGGCTTAGCGAGCTAAACTGTGATTCCCAGGTAGAAGGGAAGGAACCAGCGCTTCCTACATGCTGACCCTGTGGTAGGAGTTGTTTCCAGCTCGGCCACATTGAGCATTCTCACTTAATACTCACAATAGGGTGGTGCCTGTGGCTCAAAGGAGTAGGGCGCTGACCCCATATGCCAGAGGTGGCAGGTTCAAATCCAGCCCCGGCCAAAAACTGCAAAAAAAAAAAAAAAAATTCACAACAGTACTATGGACTTTATTTTGTAAATAAGGAAACTGAGGAACATAAGAGTTAAGTGTTTTTCCCAAAGCCATGGGGTTAGGAAGCTTCAGAGCAAGGATTTGCCGACACCATCAACAATTATCACTCGAGTTGATACCTCTCGCACTTTCCTTCTCTCTGCTGTCCTTATGGCAACTTTTCAATCAAGTATTTTCACTGCATTGAACATCGGAGGACATTAAAGCAAGGATAGCTTAAATTCTCACCAAAGAGCTAGTAGATCTCTGGATTCACACAGTGATGTATCTGCAGATCTCACCACTTTTTCAATATATCTGACTGAGGCAGGCCAGCTCTTTATTCCGGAGCTCTAGGAATTGGGTTTTGTTTAAGAAGGTCAGAAACTCTCAGAAACATATTATTTGGTTTTGAAATGAGGATCCTTGGTTGGATTCAGACTTTGAGCAATTCGATTATACCAAAAAGAGGAATCCCTCTTTCCCTTACTTTGAAGCTCCACTGGAACCTCCAGGAAGCATGTGACCAGTCTGTAATAGGCTCAGAAGAGCTACTGTGTCCATAGGCATCTTTTATACTAATCAGATCCAGAGAAGACACCTCAGGACAATCCTTCCTTCCTGATTCTCATGAAGCCCAGCCCTCTGGTGGCGTCACTTGAACCTGCTTATCTGAGACTCAGAACATTCCTCCCCCTCACTTTATGTCACGTTGATGCCTCAAGGTCCTCCACTGATGACGCAGCATTTATTAAACCTGAAGTTTTATGGCTCATCCAATATACATATCCTGGGGTGGAGTAGATGAGTAATAGCCCCCGGCTATTTTTTTAGTGTTTTAATACATTACTCATATGAATTGATCCACTCAGCACTTAGTCCTTGTTATAGTTATTAAGCATCTGCTTTTATGCTGGAGCTTGTTTTATCAGACCCTTTGCCATAGGCTTTTGAACTAGAGGAGAATAAAGAGGATCACTAAACAGACGCATCCAGGAGGGAAAAAGAAAAGCCGATGCTGTGAGGAGTCTGGGGGCTGGAAATACACCTGGCTGGTTTCACTTCTCGGCCAGCATTGGCCCAGTCCAATTGGAAGCGATAGACTGCATTCTCCTGACCTCCACTCTAATCAAACAGCTTCCATTAAGAACCCAATGCAACAGACTGGTGGGTGGAAAAGTTTAGATAACAGAGGTCATTTTAAAATAGGACATTTTACGCATAGTGAGCAAAGGAACTTTGAGAAGAAGCAAAAAGACTTGAGAGCGGAGGAGGGAAGAGGACAAGCTAGGCAGAGCGGGAAAGGGAAAAAAGTCTTAAAACTCCCCCCGCCTCTGGGAACACCTGGCCTGATTGGTTTTGACTCAGGGCAGGTTGGCACAAGTTAAGAAGCCTAATGGTTTGTGAATCCGGCACTTTTATACTTGGCTCAAAGATGGCCTAAGACATGTAGAACAGGCATTCTGGGGAACGAATCGATTATCGTTTGTATGTTCGTTTGTTTTGTTATTAACCTGTTCCTCACCTACCACCCCCGAGATTCTGGCATGGCAGAAGACCTAAGCCCTGAGTAAAACTTTTCTAACCTAAAGGTGCAGATTTTTTGACCATGGATCCCCTTTTAGCCCTCAATTGTTTAATAATTATTTTATAAATGCATGGGGGGTTTTTTGCTTACCTTACCACAACTTTATGATTTAAATGAAGTGAAAGTACCCTATTTTCAAAGAATTAATTCACTGCATTTGGTTGACCTATTACAGCCTACTCTCAAATTTAAAAAAAATCACAAATTTGAAAAACCACTTCTCTGTGACGCTTAATTTCCTTCTTTAAAAAAAAAAATAAAAAGAATGAACATTTTAGGTTAGATAATCGCAATGGTCCCTTGCAGTCCCCATAGGTATTTTTGTTCTTCTATATAGTAGGACATAAGCACAGTACTTATAATGTTTTGTAATGCTCCAAATTATTATCAACTCACATGGGATATTCTTCATAAAGCCAATGACTTTATATCATATTCAAATGATGGGGAATGTCTTCAAAAGGCTCTTCATATCAAGCCTAGATAAATAGTTGTTCTAACACATTTAAAAGTAATTCATACTGCTCAGAAAGCTTCCTAACAACCTAGCTGTGGTGCGCTTGGACCCACTAAATGCTCTCTGAGCTCTAATGACTTGGAATTTATGACAATTGGTTATTTGATGGAAATTTTTCTGCCAGATTCCCAGAAACAAAAAAAAGCTGATGACAAAGTAGAAACAATGCTGGCTAATTGCAGTTTGCATATCTCCCAAAATATTTCCCCAAAACCCCTTAAATTAGTTTAATATGTGTAATGCTTTTTACTCTGGGACAATAAATATTTAATCAACAAAAAAGTTAAAAATTAAATAGGAATTTGATAAATGTCATTTTGAGGGCCAGTCAATATTATAGGTCAATGAAAAAAATTTTCTCAATAATATTAGTTGTGGCTAGGCACCCATAGCTTAGTGGTTAGAATGCTGGCCCCGGGCACTGGGGGTGGTGGGTTCAAACCTGGCCTGGGCCTTTGAAAGAAAGAAAAGAAGGAAAGAAAGAAGGAAAGAAAGAAAGAAAGAAAGAAAGAGAGAAAGAAAGAGAGAGAGAAGGAAGGAAGGAAGGAGAAAGAAAATAATATTAGTTGTAAAGAAAGAAAGAAAGAGAGAAAGAAAATAATATTAGTTGTATGCCCAGAATTGCCAACATATTATTAAATTTAATGTTATCCAAAAGATGAGTATGTATTCCCTAGATTTAAATATTTAATTGTCTTCTGTTTTATGTTTTCTCAACAGATTGGATTCTTCAAAAGACCACTGAAGAAGAAAATGGAGAAATGAAATATTTTATAAGAGAAAAAGTAACAATTATTCAATGATCTATCCTCAGGTTTGCCTCAAATATGTGACAAGAAATTTATACATATAATTAAAGACACGGTCACATAACTCTATGTAATCCATCAGGGATTAATCACTTGGAAAATGACAAATCGAAAATATTATCCAAAAAGAATACCACGAAGATATATTTTATAAAATGATGCAAAATAGTTTAAAATAGTTGCTCATTTTTGTTGAGTATTTAAGCAAAATTACAAAGTGTTTTAAAGAAAGAAAATAACTTGTACAAATATGTTTATATATTACGTCTTCATCCAAAGTATTTAATGAATGCATAAAAATATTTTTATGATTATTGAAACATTAACTTTCAAAGCACTATAAGTTAAGTTTCTCCTCTTGATTCCTGATGGATATCCATGGCGAGCATGACAGTCAGCGTTTGTAAATGTCAAGAAAGGAATTACCAGACAAAGATCACGTTCCCCAGTTCAAATGAGAAATTTTTCTTCAGGTAGAGTCCAAAAATAATGAACTGAAATGGACTGAGATAGAATTAAATCACAGAGAATACATTCAGCATCTTTGTGTTGGGTTCTGTTTGGAAAGATCCCTCCCCCCCCTTAAGTTGTTTGGAAAATAGTGCAATTGAGCTGACCGTCTAGGCAGGGTGGAAAATCAAGGCAGACTCATTTAAAAATACATGCACTGAATGGATTAATTTCAGCTTTTACAAAATTTGCTTAAGTTTGATATTGAACGCTAAACGTAAAACTTTTATACTGAAAAAACACTTAAAGAAGTTTTTATGACATAACAGGGATTTGTCATGAAAAGCCATGATGTGCGGGGGATATGCTAGCAGGGTTTCTGAATGGAACGTGGCAGCGTGGATAGATGCCACGGAAATGCAGAAACCCTCTGTGCTGAATAGCAGTGAAATGCTGGGGGTCCCAGGATGTGGCCCAAAGTAGGAATCTCCTCAACTCCTTGGTACAGGGTTCATGCAGATCCCCATGCTGTGAGGGTATGTTTATTTTTAATTTTTTTTATGATATTTAATTTCTAAAAGCAATTCTTATTTTTATGAAAAGACAGTATTCCATTTCAGTATTACATTTTACGTAGTAGTCACTGCTTTTTGAGGGTAGCATATTGGTATTTAAATAGAACTCCAGAAATGTATTTTAAAGAATTCAAGGTTTGAAAGCGTCAAAAAACAGAAAGACACCACACCTTTGTCTGTGCTTCTTTGTTCTTGAAGTAATCATTGTGGTTCATTGGACCCCACTGTAGCATAAGCTCCTAGGTCATTCCATTCTTAGGGAAATGACAATGAATGGATGGATAATAGCTGCATGTGTGAACTACTGTTGTAAAGTTGGCTGGTACTTCTGTGATGACTGTACTTTTCTACCCAACTTACAATTACAAGAGGAAAATCTGTAATTGTCCAGAAAGTCCTAGGCTCTGCTTTCTCAAAAAGCAGCAAACCAGCAGAGAACATAAATGTCATAGATTTAATTTTTCAAACAAATTTCCAAGGAATTGTCTGAAGAGTCAGCCTACCTCTTGGCTCTCCACATCTACATCTGAGATTCTGAAGGCCTGAAGGGTGCCAAGGTCATCAGGAATGAGAAGAAAGAATGACTCTTTGTTGAGATTGGCTGTCTTCCTGCTGGCCTATTGTTGTTCAAAAATATACACTTTGGGAATTTCCTTCATTCTTGCTATCTCTTGGTTCAGAAATCATTCTTTCTACCTCTTCTTTCTTTGCCCCCCAAAACTCAGGGTCTCTCTTCATCAGAGTTTCCATATTGTGCAACGTCAGTGCTCGCCTGCTCAACAGCTCTGCTGTGATTTCATCACATTCTCAGAAGTAAATCTAACTGATACATTTCAATTCATATTGGGAATCTGTGGCTGCTAGACAAAGCATTCACTGAACCTACAGTGTGTACATTTATACTAAGTACATTGTTGCTCCAAGGGGGAAACCGAAATGAAAGGATTTTAAAGTTTCAGAAGAGAGAGGAAGAGCTGTTTGGGCAAATCAAATAGCTACTTATAAGTCTTGACTAGATTGTAACATAAGTTATTGCCTGGTTATTAAGCAGAATATTTAATGAACCAGAGATCCCTAATATCATAACTCGTTGAGGTTTATGTGTGTGCATGGGTGCATACATGTGTATACACAAATTACATCCAAATACCTCAATAACCCCAAATGACAGAATTTACAAAATATAAACACAAAAGCTGTACCTGCAGGGAAAGTTTGGTTTGTCCACTTTTCATAGAGTATCATTTTTATTAATATTTAGGTTTAGCTCACAGTTTTGCAACCATTTAAGAAACATAAAAATAGAGGCTTTGATTAAAAAATGTGAATAGATATTCCAAATTGGCATTGTACAAATGTTCTAAAACACATTTAATGATTAAGAAATACAATAGACTCCAATTTTATCTTAAAACATTTAATAAGAAAAGTGAACGGTATTGGGCGGCGCCTGTGGCTCAAAGGAGTAGGGTGCCAGCCCCATATGGCGGAGGTGGTGAGTTCAAACCCAGCCCTGGCCAAAAACAGCAAAAAAAAAAAAAAAGAAAGAAAGAAAGAAAAAAAGAAAAGTGAATGATATTTAAGACTATTTATGGGCTTAACTGGTTAAATTCAATTGTTAAAAGCTCTCTTCAACTTTGGTATTCTCAAAAATTGGTTATTGCTTCCATTGGGAACCAAACCGTGTGTGCAGTTCCTTTTTTGACCCAACCTACAATACTACATTGCTAAATTATTTACCAACTGACTGTCTAGAAGCAGAAACAAAAATCTCTGGCTTGTATCATTTGCCAATTTTCATGGTCTAAGTAGCTGTTTTCAAACCATGAAATGACACAATCAGCTTGCAAAATTTCCTGGATAGGAAAGGGGTCTGTCAGATCTTTTGAAACAGTCTGAGTTATCTTTAATCTACCCCTGAGAGAGACTGCAAGACAAGTTCGATAAATAGATAGATGTAGAACATGGGTCTACACACGTAACTCAGTCACACACAATATAATCATCTTATAACTTATGCTGAAAATACTGATTATTTTAAGCCCAGCAGACATAGTGCTCCATTCTTCAATTTCAACTTCTAAAATTATAACCTTCCATTAACATGAACAAAATGATTTGGACTTGCAACAGAGGGAAGGATTTGAAAGCAAGAAAGTAAAAAAGGTGACCCACCACTGTGAAAGCAGAGCAACACAGCAGCCCCCGAGAAGCAGTTTCACTTTCTCAAGGAACCCAGAACTCTGCACACGACACTGTCAAAGGTCATCCTTTGTGAATATTTTTAAGTTCTATGTTTCAGTCTAAACTTCCATGATCCAATTTGTCAAGCTATTTTCCTCTAAGCACTAAGTTCATGGGCAATTTAGTCTCTAGATATTTTGTGTGTCGTAATTGTGCTTGAAAAGAGGCTTGTGGTAAAAGATATTTTCACAGAATTTTATGCTTATGCCACCATAATCATTTTATCTATAAATACATTTATATATTCACATGTATATATTTACATAAACAAATGTCTTCTTTTCTTTCTGTTTTGCTTTGTTTTCTTGGAGACAGAGTCTCATTTTGACTCTTGGACATGAGCGTAGTGGCATGCTCATAGCTCACTTTAGCCTCAAACTCCTGGGCACAAGTGATCTTCCTGCCTCAGCTTCCCAAGTAGCTGGGACTCCAGGCACCTATCACCATGTCTAGCTAACTTTTCTATTTTTTGTAGAGATGAGGTTTCTCTGTGTTGCTCAGGCTGGGTGCTTAAACTCCTGACCTCAAACAATCCTTCCGTCTTGGCCTCCCAAAGTGCTAGGATACAGATGTGAACCACCAACCACATCCAGCCTCCTCTTTTCCTTGTACCAAATTTGAGGCTCAACTGGACAATGGAAATATTTACATCAAAAGAAAAAAAGTGATGTGTAAGAAAGAAAAAAAAGCTGAAATGTAGCCGAGATGGTATTAACCCTGCCAGCGTTATCTCTGGGGCCACAGCTTGAGCTTGCACCCTGTGCATGAAGCCGCTCTGGTTCTGGGGGTAATGTACTTTCACACAGGGGGTGTCTTTGTTGCCTGTGGTGGAATCCATGTCATTCACTCCCTGTGAATTGACTGCCTTGTTTTGCCCAATATCAAGAAACAGGCCCAGAGCTCATCTCATGTGCAAGGTGCTTTCATGTGATTGTTCAAATAAGGTGGCTTCTCCCAAATCCATTTTTCAAAATAGCATCCTGTGCATTGTTCACTTGTTTCCAGCACTTCTCAAGCCCCCTCCATTTGTCTTCTCCCTCAAGGGAGATTTTCAAGAAGACTACTAGAGAAAAATCTGTTAATAAAACCTACTTTCTGTTTGCTGTGAATACCAGCTTCAGTGAATTGACCCTTATACAGGATCTCAGTGTTGGATTCAGTGGCACTCTAAACCAGTGACATGGTAAAATATATGTAAGTCTTCCAATGGCACCAGAATAAAAGCCAGTTATGCTTTTGCCACCCCTGTTTTTTAAGAGGTGGAGAAAGATGGAGAGGGGGGACAACGAATGAACATAATTGTCCCCTTCCTTGATGGAGTAGCCAAGCAGACGACAGCCACCATGTAGGTCCAGTGCTGGTGACAATCTTTCTGTGAGATCTCTGCAGCATCTTGCACCTTGAAAGACAGGGAAAAAAAATGGAGTGGGAGAAGATGAAACTATTTCTTTTTTATGTCCACGTCCTCACTTCTCAGAATACTGTCAGCTCACTCAGCCCATGTGTACCCTGCCTCACAAGACTAACACATGTGCTCTGCATGGTAAATCATTGATTAAATAAGAGTGAAAGCGTGTCCTTCCCTGCAGATTAACCAGGGCTATCATTGATTAAATAAGAGTGAAAGTGTGTCCTTCCCTGCAGATTAACCAGGGCTAATTTCCTGGAGTTTGACACACTCTGGACTCAAGTTAAAACAATCACTAGACACAGCGACGTCTATGACCTTCTTCATTCTAGAACCATTTCACACATGAGGTGTTGTATTTAGTATTTTATTTCTGACACTGCCTGCGTGTACTCAGGATGAAACAGATGCTCTGTATTCCTTATTAGGAAATATGGGCCTGTAAGGAGAACGGTGTACTGTGTGTTACTACGATGAGGTTGTAAAATTCCTAATGGGCGGGGTGAAGGATTGTATCCATTTCGTATTTTTAAATTGCTTATAAGAGCCACTGCCCTGAACATCTATCACTCCAATAAACTTTTCCACCTTATCTATCATTAAGTATATTGCATTGTTCATTTTTTAATTAACCTCAGAATAAACTCATTAAAATGAATGACTTAAGGATGTGTGCATTTCTATAAGACTTCTATTGGATAAACTCAAAAAAAATGTTTTGATTGTATTCAAGAACAAAGAAGCACAACCTTTTTTTGATGCTAGTAATTTATTATGTGCCTTGTGTAAATCCATTTTCAAAAAGAAATCAATTGTCAGGTCAACAGTGATTTAAGCTGATATAATTAGAAATAGCTGAGTGAGTAAAAGAGCGTTTTGAATGTCCTGTGTACGGCGTATCCTGTAGACTGACATGGGGTCAGAAGGTTGGTATTTTTGTATAATTCTGTCTTATCTTGTGCATCAGCTGTGTATTTTACGTCAAGGTAGATGAGCATCCTGTCTTATATGTTAAATAAATAAATGGCTTTCAAAGAAGAATGAGATGGCTGTGATTTTCAGTACACAATTTTTTTTTTCCAAATGAATATGACTTCTTCCAAAGCTCCAACTTTTTTTTAGCTCCTTAGCAGGTTTTCACTTTAATGCTCTAAGAGGAAAAGAAAAAGTCTGTCTATGGTGTTTCCTGTACAAGATACAGCAATGTGATTCGGTTTTTGCACACTTGAGACAAAACCCACAGAATCTATATCACCACCTACCTTCTCCTAATGAGATGTTTAAATAATAAATCATCCGCAGTACAGTAATGGATTGTACCACATAGTGTGAGACGAAAAAAGAAATTTTAAGAAGAGTTCTTTTCTTTATTCAATCTATAGTTTAAAGAAATAAAAATTTGAATCTATAAGGACTACAAGAAAATACAGGAGAAAGTTTTAGCAGAAATAACATCTGGTTATCCTGTGAAAAGTTTCATCCTCAAACGGTGCTGCAGGCTGAATGGGGAGTTATTTTTACAGAAGAGAGAGACTGAATTAGGAAGAGATTGTTTTTGAAGTCTTGTACGGAATTTTCAGCAGAGCATATTTCCAATGCCCTATCTTTTCTCTCTTACTGTGAAGTAAATACTTCTTCTCCCCTTCACCCCTCATCCAGAAAGAGAATGCAGTGAGGATACTAAGGAGTAATCTGAGTACATTCACTAGAAAATAAATGGTATACATCAAAGTGTATTATTTGTAAATCGATAGCATAGGCACATTTGCTTTTTTATCTTTTATGATGTCTTTACTCTGATTATAAAAATACAGTAATATGATACTCATAGGCAGATGTCAGGAGGAATGTTCACCAAACACAGGCAATCATTAATTAAGAAGGCTAGAACTGATGTCTATTTTCTTCTTTATAATAATAATATTATTGTTTGAATTGTTTTAAAATAAGCATCAATTTTTAAATCATAAAAAAAATTCATCTACAGGGTGGCGCCTGTGGCTCAAAAGAGTAGGGTACCTGCCCCATATGCTGGAGGTGGTGGGTTCAAACCCAGTCCCAGCCAAAAACTGCAAAAAAAAAAAAAAAAATTCATCTACAATAAAAGGGGACTATATATGCACATATCAAATTTGAAAATCAGTGGTAATAATTTAAAAACATCCAGCACACCAACCCCAGAATTTATGTACTTAAAAAACACAAAGAATGCCCTGCCAATTTTAAAAATGTAATATTACTTAATTTTTCCTTAGCATCAAAAAGTATTTGATAGTCATCAAATACTTCCTTTGTTATGGAATTAACAATAAATAAGAAAATTACCCACTCACCCCTATTCTCCCTCTGTGTCAATAACCAGTGTACACATTCCACACCAGAATTCTCCATCGTTCACATGTTGAATAATTACTTTTTTAACCTACTTCTTCAAGTAAAACTGGGGTGGGACAGAGAACAAAGAGTGGAGGAGGAAATGTGCATAAAATAATCTCACTAAGAATAATAGAAAGTGTAGCTCTGTTTGTCATGCAAAACCATGATTATTTTGTTAATAATCTTATTAATAGTCCCAGAGAAAGAAAGACTCTTGTCAGAGCCAAAAACCTGGCATATTACATTTACCAGCATTAACAAAAAGAAGGCAGTGAAGGAGGAATAGAAGATCAAATATAACAGGAAACATACAGAAAACATATAGCAATGTGGCAAATGTATTTCTGACTATATCAGTAATTACATTAAAGGTAAATGATCTAAACACTCAAATTAAAAAGCAGAGATTTTTTTCAGACTGATAAAAAACCCAAAAATCTATGTATGGTCTAACAGAGATGGTCCTTACATAAAAGGCATAAATAGGTTGATGGGAAAACAATGGAATAAAGATATACTATGCAAATAGAAATCACAAGAGATATGTAATTCTTGGGAAGATTCTAATCTTGAGAGGGAGACAGAGACCCTTGGAATTCCACTAAGCCTATAAAAGCCCTAGATTTTTCCTTTGATTGATTTTAATGCCTTACAGATTTTTAAGGACCATCAGCTTCATCCAATCTGTTGGAGGGCTAAATGAAACAAAAGGCAGGTTAAGGGACAGTTTTCTCTCTCCACCTGACACCTCGAATTGAGACATCTGTTTTCTTCCCTCCAACTTGAATTTAAGGCATTGGAACACCAAACGTTTTCAGGCTTTCAAACTTGGACTAGAACTTACATTACCAGTTCTAGTCCAAGTTCACTTCATGAAAAATGAAACTTGGATTAGGGCAGAATCCATGGAATCACCTGTCTCTGAAATTTAAGTCTTAAATTGATGTGTAAAAGAGTCTGCACAGGTTCTGGTTGTAATGGTCTAAATCCTACTGTGATGGAGGAATAATACAGCATGTACCATAGTCTATAGGCACTCAGACTGCCATGCACTTCACAGATACATGCAGTTTGGAAATGTGCCAGGACTCTAGTTGGTCCTTGATGGAATTGCACTGGCTTGTAAAAGCAGCATTGAAACATTTGCAGACTTTGTCTTTCTCTTCCACTCCACTCTGCTACTTTTTTGTTGTTTTTGTAGTATCTTTCAACCGAGTATGTGTGGCATAAATTCATTTAGAAACCTCAACTCAGAATGGCATTCCAAAAGCAAGAGTGGAAATGTCTCAAGCTGGTGAATAAAAAGTAGCATCCAGAATTGGCTATCAGACTGTAATTAGTGGAACTAGACATAGCCATGATGGGGACTTGATCCTGGATGAAATGCCCAGGCCTCTTTAGCTTTGCATGCTGAGTCTCTCCTTTGCTGTTTTCTTCCCTCATTTACTTTTATATGTTTCTATTCTGTTTCCCTCAAGTACCAGCTGTTATTCCTTTCTACACACTTCTCAGAATTCTTTCATTCCTGCCTATTCTGCATACCTTATCATTAAAAGGCAGGTAATTCTACAAAGATTCCAATTAGTGTATGGTTTGATAGCAGATCAGTTTTTCCATCTTCTATGATGAACCACTAAATAAATGGTGTCAACAGCATCTTGTAAGAGATTTTTATTAGTCTGAAGTCACTATTGTCTGCTTAAGTTGTCTTTAAGCAGAATATATATTTTCTGTGTGCATATGTCTGAGTATATACGTGAGCAAACACATGAATGAGAATTGTTTAGATGGAGAGTCATTTGTATTCCAAAAGAGGAGTATGATGAGAGCTCACAAAGCAATAATGGGAAAGTAGGCAGTTTTGAATGACACTGATAAGGTTGGGTAAGACCTTGAATTTTTCTACAAGGAGAGAAAGAGCAGAGACTAACATCTGTTGCCTGCCTCCCACACATGGCATCAAGCTGGGCAATTTTCTAACATGCCTTTTAATCCTATCAACAACACTAACTGATGGTGTTATTATTATTCTTGTTTTACAGATGATGTTACTTAAGACTCAAAAGAGCTAAGGAACTGGTTCAAGATTAGTTAGTAATCAAAGTTAGTAAGTGGTGATGGTGAAATTAAAGCCAAGAGCCATCTGATTTCAAAACTATTTTCCCCAGGGGCAGGGACTTGACGGGGAAGAAGTCACTGGAAGAGAAATGAAAACAGGTACAGGAGAACACACAGCTGTCTTTGTACCCCTGGGCACATAGTAACACTCAGTAAATACTCATTTATTACTGAGTAAATATAAGAATTGACAGACTGCTTAAGTCAAGGATCTCCAGAGAAACAGAATCAATAGTATATATATATATATATATATATATATATGGAGATAGAGAAAGATTTATTGTAAGGAATAGTCCACATGATTATGGAGGCTAAGAAGTCCCATGATCTGCCATCTTCAAGCCACAGGCTCAGGAAAGCTGGTGGTGTAGTTTCAGCCTAAGTCTGAAGACCTGAGACCAGGAGAACTGATAATGTAAGTTCTTGACTAAATTCAAATGCTTAAAAATGAAGAGTGCTGATGGCATAAGTTTCTGACTGAGGGCAAAAAATTAATGTCCCTATTCAAGCTATTAGGCACAGATAGCAAATTCTCCCTTTACCTGCCTTTTGCTCCACTCTGGCCTCCAACAGATTAGATGAAGCTCACTCACATTGGCCATCTGCTTTACTCAGTCTACCAATTCAGATGTTAATCTCACTTAGAAACACCCTCATAAACATACCCAGAGTAATATTTAACCAAACATCTGGGCACCCCATGTTCCAGCCAAGTTGACACACAAAATTAATCATTACAAGTCTGCCACCGTCAGCTTGGCATCCATACATATCACCTTTACTCATATTTAACCTCCAAATAAAGACAATAGTAAAGTCATAATTCCACCAAACATGACTACAGCTGTCCTGCACACAACTGGAAATGCACTAACCCCCTTCACTAACGTGAAGAGGACGTTAATTCCCTGAGTGATGTTTACTCTTCTCTTTGATGTCCTGTAACTGAAATACTATGATGTAAAATTAATAATACTTAACTACGTTATAAAGTCAATACAGCTGACGTTACATGAGAAGGAGTTATAAGAGGTAGGGAAAAACAAATATATTTGCTAATTATATTTAATATTTAATATTTGTATTTAAAATATATTCATACCCCAAATAAAATAAAGATTATTCATAACAATTACAATCCTCTTCTGTAACTGGTCACATGGTCAGAGCTGGTATTTATAACCACCTTCATCCAATATCCATTCTCTATTCCCTTTGCTGTCAACAAGTACCTTAGCTGGTCTTGGTTCTATACCTGGGGGAATGGCTCAGTTCTTCATTCCTGAAGGGCCTTGGGACTGTAGGCCATTCATAGAACTTCTTGAATTGAGTTGTATTTTTCCATTTATCTTAATCACAGGAAACGGTAATGCTCATAAATGCCTAAGAGAATTCTTGTATTTCAGACATATTTTGCCTTACCTCTATTGTGGAATAGCAGTCCAGTTTCTCCTTGGAGTTAGCAATCATTCACCTCACCCAGTATAGTACCCCACTTCTTTGCATGAGAAGCTCAAAATGGCTGGGTAGTAGTCTTAATTTCCAGTTATTGTGTCTCCTGGTGGAAGAATTGTCCTAGTTGGAACTGAGATCTTCAGGCCAGCAGAGCAAGCATAAGGTCATGGGAATAGGAAGAAAAAAATTGATGGTGGGTCACTGGAGGTAATAGTAAAGGCTGCCACTCCCATTTCTACCTGTGATTCCTGGGCCCATGAATCCTCAATGACAGAGAACAGAACCATATACTTGACTCTGACTCAGAGAATGCACAGACTTGTGGCGAACCTTGCCCTGCCTTTTGAGGTATTGTCACCTCACTGCTGCTGCTGTGATTTAAGATCTTAGATCTTTATATGACTACCTTAATGGGTGAAATATTTTCAATAAAAACTGTTTCAACATTAGCAGACTTGCCAAAATCCTTGACAAAAGTTTCAAAATCACAAAAGATTTCAAAATGATGTTTATATGAAGGAGAATTGAGGCTCTGAAGAATTCCATCTCTAAAAATGCCTTTAACATTTTTCTAAAGTTTTAAATAATATCAAAGGTAAATACACAAATATTACAAATCAAAACAATAAAACAAGTCATCTTCTCTTTGCATAAAAAGTAAAAATATTTTCACATACATCTTCCAGAATAAAAGAAGTATCTTGGATAAATGATAATCTATATAGCATTTGGCTTTACATAACAGAAAAATCAATTTAGAGTAGCTTAAAAATGCATGTAATTAGGCTGGGCATCTGGCTTACACCTATAATCTGGGTACTCTAGGAGGTTGAGGCAGGTGGATCCTCTGAACTCAGGAGTTCAACACCAGCTTGAGCAAGAGCGAGACCCCATCTCTAATAAAAAAGTAGAAAAACTAGCTGGGTGTGGTGGTGCACACCTGTAATCTCAGCTACTAGGGGGGCTGAGGCTGAGACTAAAGGATCTCTTAAACCCAAGAGTTTGAGGTTGCTGTGAGCTAAGATGACACCATGGCACTCTTCCCAGAGCAACAGAGTAAGACTTATCTCAAAATAAATAAATAAATAAATAAAAATAAAATTGAGTGTAATTAAACAAATCATGGTATAGCCATACAATAGAATACTACTGAGTAATAAAAAAATAATGAATTATTGATACTCAACAACATGGATTAAGCATTCTGTTAAAGGCCACATAAAAGACTACATACTGGATGACTCTATTTATATGAAATCCTAGAAAGAGCAAAACTATATAGTGAGATAAGGCTTTGAAAAATTCCATATTCAAAAGCAGTCAGTTGCCTGTGGCTGGAATTGGGGGAGAGAATTGACTGCACAGGACCATGAGAGATCTTCTAGAAAGATCTCGGAAAGATCTAGAAAGATTCTGTACTAGGATTGTTGACACTTACATGACTTGTACAATTGTCGAAATTCTTCAAGTTGCACATTAAAAATTAGTGAATTGGATTGTGTAGAAACTATACCCCCAAAAAAGCTGACAAAAAAAGAAGAATTTTCAAGAAGAGATTATAAGTACCTAAACATTTACAGAAAAATCACCAACCAGCTCAAAAGTTGCTAATAACCCTGAGCATTCACCATTCCCTGAAAGGGGTATCAAAAGATGTTGCTTATCAAGGGAAGTTCTTTTTGGACAATTCCATAGAAAGTGTTTTCTACAGAGCTGTGAGTTAAATATCAACTCCTGAGCTCTTTCTCAAGAAAGTTCTATGGCACAGTACTCTATGATTTCTCCTTCCTCTGAAGCCCAATGGTAATCACAGCCTGCTGTGGTCCTTATGCACTACATGGCATTTTAATTCTATATGCATTTTTATATATGTATTTAGTCACGTAAACCTATTCCAGGTCCACCTGAAGGTAAAACTGGCTCATGTTAACAGCTGCAAATATTCTTGGATGTACTGACATTCTTTGTCTGTGAACTACAATCTCCCTATTCCTGATCCTTAAAAATAAGCCCTCTCCAATTCTTTATGGAAAACCCCAAGGAGACGTCTCATGTGCTCATGAACACAACTTCTTGATTATCAAATGGTGTCTGCCATTTTCTTTCTCTAGTTCAGGGGTCCTCAAACTTTTTAAACTGGAGGCCAGTTCACTGTCCCTCAGACCATTGGAGGGCTGGACTGCGGGCCCAGGGATGAGTCAGCTGCTAAGCAGGACAGGCAGCAGCAGCAAGAACACCAGGCAGGTCGGATAAATGTTGTAGGCGGGCCACATGTGGCCCGCAGGCAGTACTTTGAGGACGCCTGCTCTAGATCTTTCTCCTGACATCTCCATGCTGACTGCACCTTCAATACAAAGATGCTGTGCTATGGTCTCCTAAGATAGGGATGAGAACACCTTCCTTTGCCTCTGTGCTACTCTCAGCTACCCTGGTGCTCTCACTTTTAAAAAATAAAATTCTTTCCATTTCAGCTCACCAAGGAGCCAGGCCAGATAGTTTTCTATAATCAAAGTAGGCCCTCCTTTCTATATCAAAGTAGATAGTAGGACTTTGCTCTATCTATCTTCTCCATTAAGCCAAGTTCATCATGGGTGAGGTTCCAGATTGCAGCTTGACTCCCAGCCAATTCTCCCGCTGATGCTTCAGACCTGCACAGGGGAAGTCCAGGTAGAGGCTCTTATTATATTAACATGTCTTACCCCACAAGACAGCTGTCAGCTTCCCGAGGGCAGGCTGCATTGTACCTCTGTCTACTCCACACTCTGCTTTCTGAAATAGTTGGCCAGAGGAGGTAATGAACAAACATGTGCTGGATTGAATGTAACAGGACCCACTGTGCCTGAAGAAGGAAGGACCATTCCCTACAGCACAGAGTTTGGAAGTTGGCTATAAGCAAATAAGAATGAACCCCAGATTTTTCCAACAAATGTTGACAGCATTGCAGTTGAAGGCATTGTCAGGAAGGCCTCCTTAGACTGATAGACAAAATAGAGGATAAGGGACTGCTTCAGATACTCTAGGGGCTACCTAGCTCTCCAGCTGGACATTTTGTTTTACGTTTAAACATTATTTTCACTGATTATAAAAAGAAACATCCGTTCTCTTCTATCAGTTTCTAGTCAAGGCAGCCAAATGTGCTTAGATACATTGAAAATGCCTTTTAAGTAAGTGATTAAATATGAAGAATTAGTCTCTCTTCTTTCCTTTCCTAGACATTGTGACATTAATATTGGTATCCTGTTTCCTTAAATTGCATCCTAAGGCTCGCTGCCACCACCGTGCCTTCCCCAGAAGGCTTTACTGTAGCCAGACCTTACCCTACTTATCTCCTTTTCTAGAGATTTACACTTTCTTTTAAATTTGAATTTTTCAAATTTCAAGTCGCACACACTGAGTATAATTCACAGACAGCCAAGTTTGTCCTTTTCGAGTCAACATTTCTACCAGCGAGATAAAAAATACTTCAAAAAAAATTTTCCATCACCCGTAAAAGTTTCCTCATTTCCCTTTTGTCATGTCTCCCCCACCCCAAACCAATTCTCTTCTTATATTTGCTTTTATGAGATTGTCGTAGCCACACATTTGTAAAGTGTATGGTCCTTTGTATCTGCCTTTTTTATTTAGCAAGATATGCTTGTGATTCATTCATGCTGTTTCTTGTGTCAGTTATTCACTCTTTCTCATTGATGATCAACTTTCCAATGTGAGGATGTTTGTTAAGATCAGTTTGTTTCCTTGTCTTTGATATTAATGTGTGGAGTGGGTGGGAATGGATCATGTTCATATCATAATTGGCTTTTTTTCATTTGTATGTTCTATCAGACAATGTGGTTCTGGAGAGAGACTCATGTCTAGTATTGAACATAGTTACATATCTTGCATTGCACAGGCAGAAATGTTCTCAGATTTCGTCCTGCATAAGTGACCTACTGCAATTTATATGACTCTTTTTCCTATAAAGTAGTGTGGAAGAGTATGATGAGGGATTTTGCATCTCAAATTGAATAATTTAAAGTGCACTGTTTATTGTACATTCATTATACCTCAATGCAGCTGTTAAAGAAAAAATACAATCACTGTTAAAAATCTTATACTTAAAATAAATTTGTAAATATGTAACAGGGTTTTGTGCTGGGGCTGAGCTGAGGTTGAATCATATCTGTCATGTGGAATTAGGTAACTGGGGAAGGCAGAGAATGGAAAAGAACAGAAGCCAAATCGTAGGGAAGTGTGGTGGAAAAATTGGAGGCAAATTCAGAAACAGAGCCAAAGGTCAGGAGGAAACCGCGCTTCTCAGGTCCCTGCAGTAAGTCGTATGTGAATGCTCAGGTACCCAGCTATGCTGCAGGCAGCTATGCACCCTGGGGGTGGGCAGGGGGACCGGCTACAGGTCAATCTCACTGGGATATAGCCAATCTTTTGGGAATTCCCTCAAGAGAATGTCAGTCTGGGGAAAGGCAGGAGTCTCTTCATTCAAAGGCACAAGGACATCCAATGTTGTCACAAGTTGTGGAAATAGACAGAGCTCAACACTCATTTGGTGATGGAGAAGTGCACAGGCTCAAGCAACAGAGGCTGAAAGCAGCAAGGACTGACCCAGCACCCCACGGAATGATGCAGGGGCTGAGCACCTGCCTTAGTCCATGTGTGCAGTGGTAGCAAATACCACATACTGGGCAATCTATAAAGAACAGAACTCGAGTGGAAGCCCAGGGTCACATCACCAGCACCGCTGAGAACTTCTCTGCTGCCCATTCATGTAGCCAAAGGCAACAAGGGGTCAGCCTCCCTCCACCAAGCCCTTTGCAAGAGTCTTTATCCATTCACAAGGGTGATGTCCCCACCCTAATACCTCCCCCCCTTCCAGGCCCAGCCTCTCCTCATTCTTGGATGCGAGATTAAGTTTCCAACACATGAGTTTTGGGAGACACATTCAGGCCAAAGCAGGACCCTGTGTATACAAGTGGGAGCAGTGGGAGGACATTTGGGCATTTTCATGAGTGGAACCTCATTTCTACTCAGACACTGGCAAGGCTGACAAGGTTTAGTTTGCAAAGAGGTGAAAGTTGAGAAGGGATGTTAAGGGGCTTTATGTGAGGTGGGAGGGAAACCTGGCCTGCTGGACCAGGAAATCTGGAGGCATAAGAATGTGGGTACGAAGTAACCTATGACCAATAGAAAGAGACAATCAGTGATCAATAGAAGAGGGCAATACTGCTTGGAGGTGCGGAGAGGCCAATCAAAGACTTGAGCCAATTTCAAATGGAGTTAGTGATTTTATTAGATTAAATAATTCCCCTGAGGCCTTTGTCTCTACCTCTCACCTCTGCTCCCTCAGGAGAGGGGCCCACATCCAACTCTCTTTGGAAGTGCTCCGAATTTTCTCTTTGTTCTTCCTAAATAAAATTTCTCTGTTACTTTGAAACTTGTCTTGGTGACTTTTGCTCTCTATCCACACAGCCTGTGCTGCTCCAGTTGTATTTTCAGTTTCCACTCACTTTTGCTTTCGATTACCACCGTGCCTAGGTTGAACTTTCTAGCTCAGGTGAGCAAGTGAACCAGGTTGACTGGGTTCGGAGAACCAGGACCTCCAATCCCCAACAAAAATCATTACCTCAATATATATATGGTCCGGGTCACAACTCTAAGAAGAAAATGAACTGCATTATCACAGCATACTATGTGAAAACCGATGGCTTTCAGGGCTTTAAAAATATTAGTTCTCCTCAAAATTAAGCCTTGAAACATCTTCATTTAGCTACACAGCTAGGGTTTTTTGAAGGTATAAGCTACCTTGCATATAACCGTACTTTTATAGTTTATAGGTTCATACTGAATGTGGCTAAGTATTCTGTCCTTCTAAAGGACGACATAAACCAGACTGAGTTTCCATATTCTCTGTTCATAGATAGCATGATTTCAGCTAGAGTGAGACTTGGAAGAAAGTATTTGGTAATTAGATTTCAAGTTCACGAAGGACCGCCATTGAGGATAGGAAGTATCGCTTCTTTCCCTGGTGCATGGCTCAGTGCTCTGCATATGGTAAATGCGAAATAAACAACTGTTAAGTCAACAAGTAAGTTACAAATCAGCTAAATCCAAGTAAGGGACCATGTTAGAAAGGATAAGAAGCTGTGAGAAAAGAGGGTAGAAAGTCTGGAAGAGAATTATGCAGGGAACTTAGAGGCAAATATTAGATGGATCAAATATTAAATGGGGCCCATGTTTGTGAGGCAGGAGGAGCAGCTGCCGCTTTCTCTTATGGAATAATATGGGATAGGGGAGCCTAAAAGGTTTAAATCATGATTAAGACTGAGATTCCTGGCAAAACTGAAGTTTAAAATCTTTTTAGGCTCTCTGGGATTCGCTTGATTTTATTCTTTTGATGTGCAAACAAAGCTGACTCGTCTGCCAGTCAAATAAAAGCTAATGGTAAAATTGGCTCTGTTTGACTTTTTGATGTTAAACATTGGAAATGGGTTTCCATCTAACAGGAGAGACTCCAGTCTGAATGGTACAATCAAAATTACCTGCAAAAAAATAAGAGTTAATGTCACTCAAGACACACTAAAAGTTAAATTGCAAAATGGCTGAGAAAGGAGGGATCTTGGCCTCAGAAAAGAATGATAGCAACCTAAAGAACCCAGGACTGTGCATTCCTGATAAAGGACTTTAAGAAAAATAAGTCGTCTTGAGTGGTTTTATGAGTGTGTCAAACTGAAGATGACCCTCTATAAATTGGGTCCTATAGAATCCAGACCAGAGACAGGGCCCTGGAAAACTAAAGGCACTGGCAAGTCCAAGTTGTGGGGCAATGGAAATGATGAGTCGTGAAAGAGGAAGTCAGTCCATAGAGAGAGACAAGGCAGGTGTGTGCGGAGAGGCAGTCCCTAAAAGGTGCAGAGACAGAATTGGGTTCTCATCTTTAGTTTCCATTTCAGGTACCTGAGACTGGGTTGTAATTCATGTCTTTTGGTTCTCAGAAATTTCTGCACATCCTTTTGATAAACTGTTTTCAGGCTTCAGCTAGTTTAAGTAACATTGATTTTTTTTTGCTCTTGAAAAATAACTGACTATCCACATTTTCCAGAGAAAGCAGAGTAGCAGATAGCCACAAGCAGACTTGATTTCTCATAGGACATGTTTCTTTAAAAAAAAAAAAAATCTAAAATAGAGATGAACGATATTTCCCCAGAATTGAGCTTTTTCATGTTTTAAGAGATAAACTTCTTAACTTTGTTGTTTGGGTTCATCTTAACAAATTAAGATGTTAGTTATCTTAACTATCTGTTCAACTTAACAAGTTAAGACGTTAGTTGAACAAGGATGTTTATTTATTAGTGGAACAAACATGAATTCAGTGTCCACTTTGTATCAGACCCCATTTTAAGAACTATGAGTTAACAAAGTTAATGAGACATGTTCACCATCCTTAGGGATTTCCCTTAAGAAAAGAGACAGATTTGTCTCTAGTATTCGAGTACAAGGGATAGAAACCTTCTTAGGCTAGTTTAAGAGAAAAAGAGAAACTATTAGAAAGAAAGATACAGGGACACTCTGTGAAATTAGAGGTAGGACGGGCAGGCAGATCTCACATATGACTGCAGACAGAAAATAAAAGGAGATACGTCACTAAAGCAAGCACACACTCTCTCTCATCCACACGCATCACAATTTCTTAGTCTTTCACATCTCTATCCATAGTGCAGGTTGGCTTTTTCTATATTCATTAAAGAAAATGTTTGTTCCATATGAATACCAATTCCTAGTCCATGGGTCAGCAAACACTCTGAAATCTCTATACCCCAATATAAATTCATGAGAGGAAGAATCTGATTGATCTAGCCAGGATCAGGTGTCTGCCCTAGTGACCAGGAAGCAGGATCACGTGTTTCAATAACCTCTGGAAGAGAAGCATGGAAGACTCCGAGAAAACCCTAGGGCCATAGCTGGCAATGGCTCACATGACCGCCACACACATAAAAACAAGGGTGGTCAACCAGAGTAGTGCCCGAAGTGTGAGTAAAATTCATAGGCATATTGATGGGGCCAGGAAGCTAGGGAACATAGAATTATTTTATTATTGTTTATTTTATAAGTTGAAAGTGTCTCTTTTATTCTTGGACATTCTGTTCCTCAGCCAGTGGCTGGAGAGTGGGTGAGTCAAGCTCAAGGGATTCTGAGCTTCGCTCAGTAATGTCCTGGATTCCCTGGGTAACATGTGAGGAGTCACTGCTTACTTCATTTCAGATTTTCTAGGACTTACACAGAATGCCATATTCCCTACTCTTTTCAGATCCAAGGAGAAGAATATAGGACTGTCTGGAAATTTATTTCAATATAGTAACTATTTATTAGAGACATTTATCGGTTATATGAATAAACTCTTATGACATATACATAGAACATCTCAGAGATTCAGCATTTAGGTATCAAGCTAGAATACACACATAGAACTAAAGTTAAGACACATCATAATTCATACAAAAAAGGATTCTTTGGAGGGCAGGGAATGAGATCCCAGAAACAAGAAGGAAGAATAATTAGTTCTCAAGGCAGGGGATGGAAAGTCCGGGCAGATAATAGAAAATTTGACTAGAGTACTGAAGTAAACTTTGAAGAAATAGAAAGAAGAAAGCTATTCTTCTTCTCAACAAGGGAGAATGAAACAGGGAGGGGAGTCACTAGGTGAATGTGGCCAAAATGTGACATGCGAGAGGGAAAGTGATCAGGGAGACGCAAAGGTGGGTGCGGCCCAGTCGCCAGCGTCATCTCCAGGGGCTCGGAATTCATCCTGAAGACAGCCAGAGATTTTCCGCAGATCCACCCCACATTTAGGAAGATAACTGTGAGAGCATTGGTAAAGGGTGGAATGGAACAGGAGAGGGAGCGTGAACAGATTACTGGGGAGACTGGACATCGTGGTGAAAGATCAAAAAGGCTTGAACTAGAGAGGGTAACAGTGGAACAGAACACAGATGTCACAGATAACCGTGGTTGGGGAAAAGACTGAATGGGTGCTGCGTGGTGGCAGAGTGGCCTGGTGGTGGCTCTGGGGAAGAAAACAGAGGTTTCTGGTTTGGGTGATTGTACATATGCAAATGAGGTAAGCAAAGGGCATGAAAACAGGAGAAATCAGAAGGAAACACTGGGAAAAATTACATTGAGCCCCCTATTCCAAAAAAAGTCTGCCTTGAACTAAGTGAAGAAAAAGAGGAAAAGGCCTGGAAAAGCTCCAGCCCTGAGCTTTTCTCAGAGTGTGGTCTTTGGATGTCTCAGGACTCTTGCAAGGGGTCGATTCGGTCAATATTTTCCTAACAATCCTGAGACACTGTTTGCTTTTTTGACCGTGTGGTGGAAGCTCTTGCCCTGATGGTGTGACAACAGTCAGGGTACTGGAAATCACTGCATTCTTCACCACAGGGCACTAACAGAAAGAGAGAAAGGAACAGGGACAGGCAGAGGCCTGTAGATCAGTGAATTTTAATCTGCAGAGTAGGAATATCATTGATGTGGTTTCAGATTCTACACTGCCACTTGTCCTTAGGAAACTACCACTTGTTGAGTTTTGGTGTGGTATCAGAGGATTGCCCGTGTCTCCTGGTTTCCAAGTCATTATCCGTGTAGCACCTGATTAATCCCCATAATTTAACCAAAACCACATTGAATACAGAAGCAGATAAGAGAATTCAACTGTCAATTTTTAATCCAGATATTAAAAAGTTTGGCAAAAGTGTAAAACAATGTCCCTCCTTCCCAGGTATTCTTTTATTTTAGGAAATACAGTTATGGTTAATGAATATATATGTTTATGTCAGCATGTAACAGATTAATTCAAGGACTGATTGTGTAAAGGGCTCCTGAATCCAAAACGTTTGAGAAGCCCTGGCTTAATCTTCCTCTTCCCTACTGAGAACGTGATTTCCAGCACAACTACACCTAGGCAGGATAACTCCTCAGAGGACTAAGGCAGGGGTTCTCAAACTGTTTCATCTCACAAACCCTTTATCCTCTTAAAATTCATATGAGGCAGGGCTTTGGTTTCTGTTTGTGAAAAGTTTTGCCTGGCTCTGGAAAATTATAGCCCCTGATTTATTCTCTACTGGTTAGTTCTGAGAACAAAAGCTAAGAAGGATGCATTTTCCTCTCCAGCACTCAGAGACAAAGCTCAAATTCCTGTCTCACATTAAGGGAACTAGCCCGCCTCCCAAACAAGGGTCTGTTCCAAACACTTACTCACATTTCAGTGAGTCAGAAGGAAACAGACAGATATTCATCTCCCTGAAACCTGGCTGACTTCCTCCAAGACGTCTGTGAGAAGGGTCAAGGTTGTGTGTGAGGCCGGTGAGCAGCCACCTCAGAGCTCTCAGGTGGTAGCTGGAGTCTTAGTAAGCAGGTGAGTACCACACGTAGGTCAGAAAAAATTCCCTTCGAGTGTTTTCCAGGCTTAGTAAGTGATAGATAAGAAAACAGGAAAGTACCTGGGGTTCATTTTGAGTACAAAGGTGTTGAATTTTCAGTCATGGCCATTAGCAGTAATATCTGATGAATACCAATTCGATACTCTAAAAATTGGAGACTTCAGCCCTACCTATGTTGAAAAAAGTCATTTGATTTTTACTGATTAATTAAGTCTTCCCTCCCTGAGCCACTTTGCTTCCTAGTGGAAACATTCCAGGTATCCCATCCTTCTCAGAGTAGGGCTCAATGGAGATCCGGAATGGTGATGATAATAATTACACTAACAACTCCTTGCACTTAATTTATGAAAACATTTGCTTACCCCACAGAAGTATTCATTGGAAGAATTCTGCCTTAAACAATGTGATGGAAATTTGTGAGTAAATTTTAGGATGAAAAATCAGATTTAGAGAAGGTGAATATCTCATTTCTTAAGTCTGTAAGTAAACATTTCAACAATAGTAAGTTCTTGTTCCAGACCTGAGACAGAAATCATGGAAGGAAATGGCCATGGTGTGATACACAGAGAGCAAGAGTCAGGAGCTTGTGTGTGGGCTCTCGCACTTCTCGCTGGTCTTGAGGAGAATCTAAAATCAATAATTAAATGGGCTCTTTATTACCTTGGAGGAGAGAAATGAATGGTGATCTCTCTCACACACACACATACACACGCACGCACACATATACACACACTCACCCATACACATGCAGTCACACGCACACACACATATACACACTCAACCCATACACATGCAGTCACATGCACACACATACACACGCGCACACATATACACACACTCACCCATACACATGCAGTCACATGCACACACTCACACACACGCACACATATACACACACTCAACCCATACCCATGCAGTCACATGCACACACACACACGCACACATATACACACACCCATACACATGCAGTCACATGCACACGCTCACATACACACACACGCACACACATACACACTCACCCCTACACATGTGCACACACGCACACATATACACGCACTCACATACACATGCACTCACACCTATCTACACACACGTACAACACTCACCCATACACATGTGCGCACACACGCACTCACACACCCATACACATGCACTCACACACCCATACACACGCACTCACACGCACTCACACACCCATACACACGCACTCACACACATACACACGCACTCACACACTCACATGCACTCACGCACACATACACACGCACACACACGCACTCACACACACACACAAATACACACCCACCTACACATGCACCCCCCCCCCCGTGCTCTTGCAGCAGGTATGGCTTAAATATCCCCTCGGATAATCATAACCTGTGAGCACATCTTCTTTCCTGATGAGTTACTTTCTAACCTGGTAATTGTGCGCTTATTTTTGTCCCTTTCTCCACCCTCTCAGGAGAGCCAGAAAAAGCGCAGCCCCCGGGAACTGTGGTCTAGCTCCTGGTTCCCCTTGCCCGGAGCCCTGGGCTGCAGAGGCTGCGGAGGCGCCGGGGTTCGCCCCGAGACCTGGGGGTTCTCTTAGCTGCGGGCCACAGGCTGTCGGGGGCGATAGTGCTCGGTCGTCGGAGGTGCCGGGCCGCACCGTCCGGGACAGGAAAGGCTGCCGGCAGCGCGGGCAACCCCACCCCTCCAGGGTGCGCGGCTGGGCGACGGCGAGTCCAGG
>NW_003852400.1:43928299-43940995 GCF_000181295.1 Otolemur garnettii | reverse complement strand
CCTCCGCGCCCCAGCAGCTGCTCCACAACTTTTGTCCGCTCTCACCCGGACTGGGGAGAGAATCCCTCTGCACAGCTTCTGCAGTCTCCAGGTTCCTGTGTCCCTCAGTCAGCGGTATCCTCTGCAGTCCTGGAGCAGCTGCGGTCCCCAGGCAGAACCAGGATGGGGCCAGCACAGCCGAGGGGCGCGCCGCTGCCGCAGCTGCTGCCGCTGCTGTTAACACTCAGTCAAGGTAAGTTTGCCCGGCACCGGCTGCAGTGGGGAGCCCGTGCGTGTCCGGGGAGCAGGAGGGAGGGATTGGGCGAGACTAGAGTGCCGGCGGCGTGAGTCTCCTCTCGATGTCCGTGTGGATCCGACCCCCAGCCGTCCGGAGTTGGTAGGAGAGCCCTCCCCGGCTTCGAGTCTCCATCAGCCATAGGCATGTTGCATCCCGTCTGTTAAACACCCGCCGAAGACCTCAACGAGCGCCTTGGTCTGGGGTTTACACACACACTCACAGATACATATAGGGAGGGAATGGGGATTAAGGGGTGTCCTGGAGATGGCGAGCCCTGCAGCCCTGCTACAGACCAGCGCCGCCCCTGCCAGGGACCAGGGCACCCCGCAATCCGGCGCTGCGCTGCAGCCTGCAGCTCCCCAGCGCGATGCCGGGTGGCTTTGTAGAACACTCCGAGCCCCACATGCTTATTTTTCTACCCAAGTGCGTGAATAATGCCCCATTTCATAGTTCAGGTCGAAGCTCTAGTGTTTTTTCCCATAGGGTACGTGAACTAAAGCAAGCGTCTCTTAAATACTTGGCAGAGGGGAATTCTTCCTTCCCTTCTGCCTTCCTCCGATTGTTGGAACGTCATCTGCTCGACAAGTGTAAACTTAGGCCAGGAAAAGTTCTTTCCACTTTCTGGATCCGAGATGCCGCGTAAAGAAGTGGGGCAGCAGCTCCGACCGCAGGCCGGCGGCCCGCCCACCGCCGGACTTTCTTTGCACCAGTGCGAGTATTTGAGGCAGACTTTAACGCACAGCCTGCAGTGCGCGTAAGTTTAATAACTTCGGTTTACTTGCGGCTTAGGGGACAGTCACATTTGTATCTCGTAGTTTGATCAGCTATGGAAACAAACAAAAAATCATCTCTGATTATTTTTTAAAACACAAAGAAAATAAATACTTCCTAAGCCGTCGTTCTTATTCAGCCAGTTGCTGTTCTTTATCGTGGAAGAATCCTTGTCGAGCCTGTGGCGTTTTGTCTAGGTCACAGAAAAGAGAGGATTGGCTCCCCTATCCTCACCCCCAGCGAAGAATGGACATCCTTAGGTTTTCTGTCTAACCTGAATGTGATGCTTCCTGGTTTCCAGGGGCCATCAACCCTAATCTAGGAGTTTCAGATAAATCAGGATTGGATTTGAAAATCAGTCCCTGAAACACCACAACTTTCCTAAGAGCTAATAGAAATATAAATGAAGCTTTTCATCTCTCTGTAATTACCCCGTATTAAAGGAAACTATGGAAACAGCACATCATTTTCCTATCACTGAAGTGTTGAGGCTTGTTCTTTAAAGCGCAATGAGAAACACTTGAGTGGAATGTGTTGCTGCAAGGCGTGAGGGCAGGTACAGAGATTCAACCTGGGGTTAATCAGCACAGCTCTGAGCAAGCAAAAGGAGATGATTTAATATGACATCTGTAAAAATATTCTGTGTATGTAGTCCCTCCTCCTCCTCCAGTCATTTGTATACTGGAGGAACAGGTTTTTTCTTAATTTAAGATGATCATAACAAAGCTTTGTCATTGGGATATCAATTGAGATTCCCAGAGAAGCTGTGTCATTTTTTTTATGCTATGAATGTCCAAGGTTAACATGATAAGTTGAAATTTCTAGCTCATTAGGATCCAATTTTTTTTCTGGCATTACTCTACATGTATAAAGTTTCTAAGCATTCATCATCACTATACACACATGCATACTGTTTATAAATTGTATGCATACCCAATTGTGTAACGTAAATTAAAATTTAAAAGCTACCTCTTGTGTCTTCTCCAGCATACATGCAAGCTACTTAGGAACATGTCACCCTCAAATCTCATATTAACACGTAAATACAAATTTGCTTCTCATAGGTGCTTAAGGAAAAAGCTCAGTTTAGTGCCATATTTATCACTTTTCCTTGCTCATTCTTGATTTAAGTACTTCAAATGGTTGAAATAGTAATCGCTCAATGGGCAGATTGAAGATGGAAAAAAGAGATCATAAGAGGCCTACAATAATCTATAAACTGAATACAAGTCCTTAGGGGAAAGACAAATATAATTTTAAAATGAAAATCATCACATATCTTCTTTCAATGTCAGCAGACAGAGATAGCACACACACACACACACACACACCCCCGCCCCCCCGGGGTCTGGATCATCTCCTTCCTTACTACCCCTGGAACCCTTCCCATCTCCTCATCCCTCTCTAACATATAGCTTCAGATTCTCTCCCTACAGTAACTTCCCTCACTCTGTAAATCGTTTGATTTCTCTCCTAATAAAAAGTCTTCCTTTTTATATATAATTGCCTCCTGAAATACCCTGCACTTCTGGCTTCTTTTCTCTCCATGCTTTTTCTTTTTTTTTTCCTGGCTGCTCTGTCTTAATCTCCTTCACAGGCTCATTCTTGTTGGTGTTTACAGAGCTCCATCTTGGATCTTTCTCTCCATTCTAAAGATCCTCTCTGGGCCCATCTGCTGCCCAAGTTAGTATCTCCAGCCAGACACCTTTCCTGAATTCCAGATTAGTATTTCCATCAGCCACCAAATTTCTCCATCTAGAACCTCTATAAGTATAGACTCATCATTTCGAAACTGAGTTAGCACCTGTCCTCCAAAACCTTCTCCTATATTGGCTACTGTTGTTTAATAGCAGCCTTGTCATGCAAACATAAAAGCCCGGAATTCCCATGTTTTCAACCTCACAGCCAACCTCCAGGTTCTAGAGGTCCTCTCCTAAGCCATGCAAATCCTGCCACCCAGTTTAGCCCCTCGCATGTGTTTGGATAGCTGGCCCTGGGGAAGTGGTTTTTCTGTTCTGTTTCTTATCCCTCCAGTCTGTTCTCTTCATGGTCACTAATGTTATCTTTCTAGAATGTTTACCTGTATCCAGTTGCCTTTTTGTTTCAAATGTGCATGGCTCCCCATCACGTGAGGGTAAAGTCCAAATTTCTTGGCATGCCAAGTCCTTTGTCGTCTGGCCACAGCCCACCTATCCAAACTTTTCTCTACCACACTCTCTCTTGCACACAGAACACACTCACACATGCACTGCATGTACGCACACACACACACATACACTCTGTAGCCGTAAGTGTGCAATGCCGATATGCAGTATATACTGTCCTTTGTTCTGACTACACCTGATCATATCATATTTAGCAATAAAATAGCCTCTTTGGCTTAGCTGCATTGTTGCTTTTTCCCTTTTCCTATTATATCTTTGCAATTGACCATTGTCCAAAGCTAGAAGAGACAACGCCAAGGAAATTTACAAAATAGGGCAATTTTTATTTTGCAACAAAAAGGAAAAACTTGAGGTAATCCTGGATCCCATCCTAAGCCTCCTCTTTCTTCTCATCCTGAGTCCCTCAGCAGCCTTAGGCTGCCGGCCCTTTGATAAGGGAACTCCCTTCCTCCCTGGCTTACCAGCTATAACTGCCCAACCTTGCCTTAGCGTTGCTCTTATGTACTAACTCATGAGCTACTGTTTGACTTAAATTTATGGATTTGGGGCTCAGGATTCAGTGTTTGAAAACAATCTCATGTATTTCTAATGTAATGTCTGGTTTGGAAGGGATTTTGCTTAAAAATTATCACTTCAAACCCTCTCCCCTTTCCTAACTAATTAAAATTCCAGCACTTCATATAACACCTTGTTGTGGGATGACTGCCAACCAAGACAGGTAGATTTCAACACCAGAAGTCAGTGACTGTGTCAGTTTAAATGAGTTCCCTCCAAAGAGGACAATGGCGGCTCTCTGTCTTCACGTGCTAACAGCCCTGGGCACATTAAAGGGAGAAGCCAGTTAATGTAAAGAGATGATGGAATTTTAGACATTCAGCAAAATAAAGACACATGTTCAGTCAGTGTGTAAAGAATAAAGAATTTCACAAAGAATGGGGAAAATATTGGGGGCTAAAAGTATCCTGGTGTCATAAAAGTATTACTGCTAAAGCCACAACAAGCTTAAGTCTTAACTACTAACCCTGCTCAGCTTGGGATGTTATTAAAAAATTCAGCATAGCATAAAAGAGGAAGAATCATGGAATTTTGTCCTCCTAATTAGCAAGTCAAAGAAGTGGAGGGTTGTTGTCCTTCCTCCAGTGGTTATGGTGATCAATGATTTACCAGAATACACAGAAAAATGGCTCTCTAAAGAGAAAAATCCTGCTATCACAAATCACGAGACAATAGATCCTGTGTATGATGTGATTCCTAAGTTCCCTTTAGATGATCCTTAAGGGCTTTACTGATCCAGTTTTAGTGAATTCCATAAAACTAATCTTTAGTTCTATCTTTATGAAGTACCTACTTCATGTAAGGTGGTGTGCTAAGCCCCATGTTGAATCAGAGACAACTTGAAATATGGTCCAGAGAAGTTGCAGTCTATTTAGAAACAAGCTCAAACAGGGAAGAAGGAATTATCTCAGCTCTAACCAATGTTAGCCTCTGTCATCATACCATCATACATTCTACCAAAAGTCCTTTTCAAGTTACAGCCTTCCTCTGCACAGTGAGAAATCCAGGGGAGGCTGAAGGATGATTGGACTGAACCAGTCTAGTGGACTTACATTCCTGGCCAATGTCTGACTTAGACATGGGCATGTAACTCAAGATTGGCCAATGAGACAGAGTCGGGGGTGGGATCTGCCAGAGAACTTCTGGGAAAGGAATTCTCATTTCTAAGAGAAACATTGGTTAAGAAATACACTGTCAGGTTTAGATATGAAGTTTGGAAGAAGTAACCATGATGTCAGCTAGCTTAAGGATAAAGGCAGTATACTGATGTTAGCCTCGTGGAAGGAAACAGCACTTGGATGTTGTATTTGAGCTTCTGAATTATGGAAATTTAAGGCCATAATATCTCTTGGTGACTTAGAAATTGTTCATATAATTTAAAACTCGGTTATATCAGTTTCCATAGTTTCTATAACATAATAGATGATATGTATTCATAAATAATAAATGATAAAGACTAAATGTTGAATTCAGAGGATAGAGAGATATCACTGACACATTGATGTGTCAACCCTTCAGAGAAGTCTTTTCTTAGGGACAAAGAACTATTACAATTTGGATCTGCCATGAAGGAACTTGGAGATCAGGGGAATCCAGTTCTCTCTTTTTAAAATGGCTATAAGAGAAACTATGTTAAGATAGGGTAGAGAGCAGTATAACTAGTAACAGGACCCAAGTCTCCTTGTTCCTGGAGCAAGTGTTTAGGTTCCAGAATAAAAAACTGATACAATGACAGCAGAAGGTCATTATGCCCAGGACATGGTCCTCAAGCCATTCCTAGAGTGAAAGTTAAGAGGCAGCTCCAGAGCCTGAAGGGTGCTAAGCCTGAGGACAATGGGAAGGTTTCAGAAGGCCTTGAGCAGAAGAGTGACATGAAAGAATTTCCCATAAGACGGATCACTCTGCTGACAAAGAGGAGAGTGGCTCTGATGGCAGCCTGGTGGAAGGCACCAAGGACATTTGAGAAAGAACTGGTTGAGGTTTTTTTTTTTTTAGTTTAGTAGCTCAGTTGTGAAAAGATGGTGTTAAAAACCCAGGTGGCGACTGTAGGGAAAGAGACCAATGGCCAATTTGAAAGACAGTAAGGAAGAAGAATGGACAGGATTTGGTGACTGATTTACCGGTGTGGCAGCACGAGAGGGAACAGATAAGGCTGATGGTTAGATTTCTGATTTGGAAAACTCATTTCACGTTGTGCCGTTTACTGAGACGAGGAGTGCTGAAAGGGGGAAGATTGGAGGAAAAAGACGATCAGTTCAGTTCCACAGGTTGAGTTTGAGCCATCCAGGAATACAAGTCTAGTTAGTAGATGGTTGGTTATATACAGTAGTGTTAGGAACAAGTGGGAGAGCAAGAAGAGGCTAGAGATTTAGGACTCAATTCCCATCTAGAGAATAACTGAAGACATGGAGTTTATAAGGTGAGTCAGGCAAAAACACTTTGGCCACAAGTCAAGGGGAACAACTTTAGAGTGTCAGGTGATGAAGAGGAGATGTGAAGGGAGAAAGTGGGAATAGCTGGAGAAGCAGAAATGACTGCAAAGAAGCAAAGTATTGCAGAAATATTTGGGGGGGATGAAGACTTGGTGAAGAGGGTCAATTCCTTCCCAGATGTCAAGCAAGTCTGACCACCTTGGCAGGGGCTGTCTTCATGGGGTGCAAAAAGTAGAAACCAGAACAGGCTGAGCTGAAGAGTAAGTGGAAAGTGAGGCAATGGAGACAAGTGTCAGCGAGTTTGGTAGTAAAAGGGGGAAGAGTGGAAGGGGTGAGATGGGAGCACTTACCTTTAAACTAACACACAAACATGGGAGAGGCTTGCATAAAAATTATTATAATGGCATCTTTTATTTCTGCTGCTTATGGTACTGCACAGTGCACTTGTTATTTTTAAAAACTGCATTGAGGCCTCTCTATGTGGTGGAGGTCCATAACTCAAGAGAAACAGAGGGAAGGAGAAACAGACAGAAAGGAGAGGGACAAAGTTAGATGGCCAGCACCAGCAAGAGCTCTGCCAAAGGAGCCCTTGATTAGCAGTGTGGCTGCTTGGATAGACGAGGACACTTGCTGGTCTATACGTCTTTGTCTGTTTCAGAACATACTTACCGCACTAAAGTAGTTGTGATTAACAAGCTGTTTTTCGGGCATGAAATATATAACATTCCAATTCTAGCAGTAGAATTAATGTCAGTGCTTTAGTCAGATTTTCTGAAAAACAAATAAGCTCTTTCAGAAATATAAATTTTCATCTCATATCATACACAGGCCTAAAGTTATATTTTTAGAAAGCACCAGTCTTGTGTATCACGGAGAATTAGTGTTGGCTTTGAACGGTTTTATGAATGATTTTAAAGCCTATTGTTCTGGGTAACTCAGTGGTGTGTTCAAAACATTTTAAAGTATTTTCATTTAGTCATATACATTAGAAAAGAATGGGCTATCTAGTGTTAATTTTGTTAAAGTTGTAATTAGAGCGCCTACATTCAAGGGTTTTCATCCAGCCTATTATGCCTGCCCACTCTTGTACACGTAAATTACATCTACTAACCAGTATAAACTTGACCTGCATATTTTGCTAATGTTTTCAGCTCTGTAAAAAATAGGGACTGTTAATAGTTTTCAAATATTTTACTTCCTTTGGGAGACTTGTCTGTTCCGTTGCCTAAAAGGTTAATAGAAACTGTGCAGTTTTGTGGGCAAAGATTCCTGCATTATTATTCTATGTTCTGAAAGGGCGACTGCAATTCTTCCTTTTATTAGTGTAAAGTGACTAGAGACAGTTTTTACTACAGAAGCCGCACATAACTTCTGATCACTGAAAGGCTTTCTGTATAAAAATGAGGTTAATGTTTAAACAGAGCAATGGAAAGAAAAGACTGTTAGACCCTGTATTGTCAGCGTAAAAGATTACTTCATTGTGTTTTGAAAAGCCTGGGCAAAACGATTGCACCAATGGATGCCTTGAACATTGGCAGTTGTCATTCTTCCTGATTCATCTGAAGGTGGCCTTTGTTTGCCTTTGTGCAGGCCTGATCTCATTTCCATGGATACCATGTAGAAGTGCAGAGTGAACACAGGCTGGCTTCTGGTCGGTTCATTCAGACAAATCTATTCTAAAGTGTTTACCAGTTATCTTCAGGTCCTTTAACCAAAGCGCTTCTCAGATTAGATACTTGTTAGAATGTGGACCCCAGACTACCTTGGATTTTATAACCTATTTCTAAACCATGTTCTGAATGCTCCTGCATAAAGTAGACATTTCAGAATAATTGACTAAGTTTTCTATGTGCTTGTTAACATTACTCCTTGAGGATAAAGAAAAAAAAGAAAGAAAAATTAGCCTTGGAAATTAGAGTACTGATATGTGATCTTTATTTTTCTCCTGGTATAAAAATGTGCTGAGTGGCCCTACTGAAAAAAATCTAGTGCAACATTGAGAGATGATTAAGTAAATAATTTGGGTAAATGGGATAATCGAGAATCCCTTTATTATTACAGTATTTAATTTTACCCCCAAGTAATCAGACTGTAATATATCAGCATCATTTCATTGCTATTTTTTGGCTATGGTTCCAGAGAGCTACGACCTTAGGTGCCGCCTGTGATCATTGGCCAGTGTTCTCTCTTTCCAAAATACTTGTTGGCCCCCAATCCTCTTTCTGTGCATCACTGAAATCTCAATTTTTATGCACCCCAGGGAGCTCACAGACCCCTAATCCAATTTAGGTGTCACTCCTCACGTGGACCCTTCCTTAGCAGTTGTCACACCCGATTTCAATAACCTGTTTATTCAGCTATGACTCCTTTAGGCTGAAAACTCTGAAAAGACAGGCCCGTGTCTTCTTCACACATATTCTTGGTACCATTTTGTTGACCGAATAATGAATACATGAGATGTGTTTGATAGCTACTCTCACAGGGGATTAAAGACACATTCATTCCTAATTGAAATGCCAAGCTAAAAAATTCCTGGTTTTTTTCCAGTTAGTACATGCACAATCCTCTCTAATGGCAATAGAATTTTATAAAATATTCCTTTAGTTAATCATTCTTTTCACTTCTTGGCAAAGTTTGTTTGCTTTTAAGGTGTTTCCCCTTTGTCCTGAAATGTCTCACTAGGACAGTTCTATTGACAAGTAACGAGATTAATGAAAGTATTAGGACACTGCAGACATCCTTATTTCCTCAAAACACATTCCTATTCCCCTTTTCTGTCCTCATAAAGCAGCTCCCTAATTTGTCTTCAGCTTGACTCTCTCTCACACTGAAAATAATCTTTATAATTGCCTTCTGTCCTACTTACCATTGTGTTCCCAGAACCTAGAATATTGTAAGCACTCAGAAAATGATGGGTTAAAATGGAAAGAGAAATAGAATTAAAGTAGAGTTAACTTTAAAGTTTTTTTTTTTCTGTGAAATATAAAAAATAGAAATGCATAAAAAGGAAATGTACAGCTTTTCACAGCTTGGATTTGATTTTATTCCATCAATACTGACGGAAGACATGAGACTCCTTGATCAGAGACAAATTATTACTCAAGGGGCATTAAGCAACTTGAGCATTAGCATATTTATGTTGGTTCCCTTTGCCCACCAAGTCACAGCGGGGCAACACAGAGGGCCCAGATGAGCACCTGAACACACAGTGGGTTTCATTACAGGAAGGAAACACTGAGGTCGGTGAGCCTCATATCTTATAGCAAGCAGTCAGCAAGCCTGCTCTTGGACCCACAGGGAGACATTATCTAATTCCTTAAGGTTGCTCATTGCACACATAACCCTGAGAAATGGCATGATAAAGAATGGTTGGCGTTTTACATCTTTGACATGCAAATTAGTAAGTGTGTAAGATTCCCATGAAGACATATCTCCCAACACAGTGTAACATGTTATTTAAAAAAAAAATAGTGTAGCCACAATGCAGGTTAAAACAAGAAAAAAATAATTGCCAGGACCCTGAAGCCTGCTACACACTCCTTCCCAGTAACAAATCAATCTTCTTATACTTACTTTGTTAGCAATAATTTCCTTCTTTTATTTAGACTTCTATTAATTAAGTACCGGTTTAAAGTAACTTGAGTCTTTAATTTCGCTAGGGTTTAAATACACACGCACACACACGCACACGCACACACGCATGTGCGAATATACAATACACATTCTTGTGTGTCTGACTTTTGTTAACATTGTGTTTATGACACAAATCTATATGTAGATGGAGTTCTTTTGTTCTTACTACTATATGGTATACAATAATATACTATAATTTTTTTTTCTTTGTGCAACATTTAGTTTATTTAAAGAGAAGGACACATTTAGAGATATCTCTGATACAGTGTGAGGACAGAATCCATCTAGAATTTTACTCTTCTTCCTCGATGTTTTATAGTCATCAATATCACATTTTCAAAGTGACTTTTCTCTGTGAAATCATCTTTCTAAAACACTTACCCTAGTTCTCAAACATTTCCTTTCTTTCACCCTCATATTTGAAGATTTATAGAATATTGAATAAAATACATTGTTGCTAGCACAATAGATACACCATAATTTATTCAATCCAGTTCTTCAAATTGATGGACACTTGGGTAGTTTTTACTATGGACTATTATGAATAGTCCTGCTATGAATATTTTTTTACTTACCTGTGCATACATTTTTTCATTACCTGTCCGTATATTTCTACTGGAACATACCTGGGAGCAGAATTGCTGGGCCATAGGAAACGCAACTATTCATCTTTATTCAATACTGGTAGCTTTTCAAATGCCTATAAGAATTTAGTGACACCAGCAGGAGAAGTCCTGTTGCTCCAGTTTTTCTCTACATGAGGTAATGTAGGCATTTTAAATTTATCCATTAGGTTCATGTAAGATGGTATCTCATTATGCCTGTAACATTTCTTTGAGTGCTAATGTAGTTTAGCACATTTTCATATGTTGATTGGCCGTTTGGATTTCCTTCTCTATGAAATACTTATTCTGCCCAAACACAGATAAATGTATGATTCCCAGTGGGGTTGTCTGTCTTTATGTTGATTATTAGTAATTCTTGATATGTTCTGAATATGATCCAGTTACGAATGTTGTGTATACATCCTCTAATTTGGAAGAGTTTCTTCTCTCAATGTATGCTGTTGAAGTTCTTAATGTTAAATATAGTTAAATTTATCAAGTTTTTGTGGTTAGTTTTTTTTTTTTGTATTATATTGAGGGAATAGTTTTCTAATTCAAAGTCATCAAGATATTCTCCGATATTATATGAAAACTTAATTGTTTTGTATTTTCAGATAGGCCTATATTTTCCTATAACTAATTGTTGAGAATGATGTGAAGCAGGGATCAAACATCTTTTTTGTTTGTTTGTTTTTTACTATATAGGTAGTCAGCTCAGTACCATTTATTGAAAAGATCATCCATTGTGCAATACCATCTTTCAGATCAATTAAGTATCATAAGCTTTGATCTATTTCTAGGTTCTCTGGTCTGTGCCACTCACTGCCTTAATTACAGTAGATTTATAGTGAGTCCTGCTTTCCAATAGAGCAATTTCTCCACCGTTTTTTCACATTCGGAAGCATTTTGTCTATTCTTAGTCTCTTCCATTTCCATACAAATTTTAGAATTAGATTGTTAATCTCTATGAATTTTAAAAATAATTTTAATGGCGTTGATCCCATAAATTAATTTGGAGAGAATTGACACCTTTACAGTATTATGTATTCCTATCCATGAATCTGGTATGTCCATTTCTTTGGTTCTTCTTCATTTCTCTCAATGATGATTTATAGTTTTTTATGGTACCTCACACAACATGCCTTATTTCTAGGAATGTAATACTTTTTGATGTTACTGTAAACAATTATTTCTTAACATCTTCAAAATAAAATTTTGTTGCTGGTACATTTAAATGCAGTTTTTACATCATGACTTTATATACAGCAATCTTGCTAATCTTATTTATTGGTTCTAAACACTTTTTTCTAATCCTCTTGGATTTTCTATATATATTAGTCTATTATCTTTGAATTAGCATAATATTGTTTCTTCTTTTCCAAACTTGTTACCTTTTATTACCTTATCAAACCATTATACAATAATGAAGATTGTATAAAATATTGAATAGCAGGGATAACAGTAGGCATCCTTAGCATGTTCCCCAAACATTCAATATTTCACTATTAGGCTTGATGTTTGCTGTGGGATATTCAGAGGTTCTCTTTTATCGTGTGTGCTTAAAGTTGAGAGTTGACTTTTTTGTTTGTTTGTTTTTGAGACAGTCTCATTCTTTTGTCCTGGCTAGAGTGCCATGGTGTCAGCCTAGCTCACAGTAAGCTCAAACTTCTGAGTTCAAACAATCCTACTGCCTCAGCTTCCTGAATAGCTGGGACTATAGATGCCTGCCACTATGCCTGGCCAGTTTTTTCTATTTTTAGTAGGGAGGTGGTTTCCCTCTTGTTCAGGCTGGTCTTGAACTCCTGACCTCAAAGGATACTCCTGTCTCAGCCTCCAGAGTGAAAAGAATACAGGTGTGAACCACTGTGCCAGGCCTGAGAGTTGACTTTTATAAATATTTTTCTGCATCTATTAATAATTAAATTTATCTCCTTTAATCTATTTATGTGACAAATTACATTGGTTGATTTCCAAACATGATGACCACCTTGTATCATTGTTTTAATACCTGTAAAATCTATTGTGGCACCACATTTCTACTCCTATTTTTGGTCATTCCTCCCAGGATTTTATAAAATGTATCAGTACTATGAAAGAAGCAATTTTTGACTTTGTTTATTATTTATCTGTCATATTTTTATCTTCTATTTCAATAATTTCTATTCTTATTTTTATAGTTTTCTTGGAAAATTCTTGGCCAGCATGTCTTCCAATGTTTCTTCTGCCTCATTTTTTCTTTTCTTCCTTTCTGGGACTCT
>NW_003852400.1:43924329-43927794 GCF_000181295.1 Otolemur garnettii | reverse complement strand
GAGCAATGACTAAGCATTCACTAAACCAGTATTTCAACAACTCAGTAGAACAGGACCATGAAGAGAATTGACTGTGGATTAGAACTTCTTGCTATGTCCTCTATGTTTCTCACTCTCTCTGCTGTATTCCCTCTGTTTGCCTGTCTGCACTTCATTTTTTTTGTTCTATATTATTATTCACTAATTCTTTTTCAACCATGTCTGTTTTGCTGTTAAAATATTCGTTGAGTTAATTTTGGTGACTGTATTTTTCAGTTTTAAAGTTTTTGCTTGGTTCTTTGCTTAATTTCTTTGCTAAGCTTTTGAAATTTAGCTTATTTCCTTCACAACTTCTGTAAGGTTCATTGTTTTGTAGTCTCTGTCTATGAATTTCATCATCTGGAGGCCCTGTAAGTGCTTCTGCTGTCTTTGTGCTGGCTTTCATTTGTGTTGTCTTCTCTTCTTTGGTGCCAGCTTATCTTTGCTGGAACTTATAGTATTAGAAAAAACATTTGAGAAAATAATTTGCGGCTTGAGATGATATCTTTCTGCAGAGAACATTCTCATTGGCTTCTACTGAAGGAATATACTAGGCAACAGTAATTCCCCACCAATTTCAAATAATTTCAGGACTTGTTATTTGGAGATTACCCAGACAATTCACTTGGGGGCTGATTTACTTACGGTTCACACATTGTCACAGGGGCCATTTAAGGGGTTTTGAGTATAAACCCTACTCCTGGGTGATATATCAGATACCCCACTTTTGACAGGTGCCAGTTTTCAATTTTTTACTCTTTTTTAAGATTGATAAATTTCTCTCCTCCTACTCCATCTCTTACCAAGGGGGTGGGAAAGTGATCTGAGTCCCTTTTCTAAGTTTCATTCTTCTCCTCACCTCCTGAGCAATTTGGTGCAGTTAGGATGATGTCTTACATGTCTTTTTATATTTCTTTCCAATTATTTCAGTGATCTTCAGTGGGAAGGTGACTCAAGTAATCAAGTCCTTTATTACCAAAGGAGAGAATCTAGAGTAGCACTTGAAGAATCTCCTTCTTAAAATTTTTTTTGATTTTTTACTTTTGCAAAGTTTCCTCATCCTGTTTATTGATGTGGCATTTTATCTGATGGAAAAGTAGACTTTTTTTTCACAATGGGTTAAAATGATGTGCCATATTAATTAGTATTCTAAAAATTTCATTTTATAGTAGAAAGTATTTTTAATTAGGAAGCTAATTAAAATTACATATTGTGTAAAGCTGTATATTTGCTTGTATGAATTATTCCCCTTTACTTTACCTGTGAAGTCAATGTGTCCATTGAAATACTAAACATGATTAATAATTTCAATTTATAGGAGTTTTTCTTTATCAAGTGTGGATCTTTGAATATCTTTATGGAAAAATTCTCATCTTAATAAAAATTATTTAGATGCCTTTCTTATAATTTATATATGTGAATGTAATCTTTTCTATGATATGCACACTATATATGGAAATGAATGCTATGCTTTTGTCACTTAACATATTTTATATAAACTTTTTCCATATGTATTTCATATTTGTAATTTTAATGCATCCTGCCATGTCCTGGTTAACTATTGTCCCATTGTTAGGCATTTAAGTTGTTTCCTGTGGGATATTTTACCCCATACTACAAATAATGTGACTATAAACATCATTGTACAAGGAGCCTTTTCTTTTCTTTTTCCTTTTGGATAATTTCCAGAAGAGGCATCACTGTGCTACATTATGTGTATTTTTTTAGCTCTTCTTTGTATTTTGAACTCTATAGCCATCTGTAATGTGGGAATGTACCCATTTCACCAACATAGATTTTCTTTTTTTGCATTAATAGTTTGATAGATGTGAAGTAGTGCTTCACATTTATTTTAATCTTTATTATTTTTATTTATGAGGGTACATGTTTTCAAATTATAATTTTAAAAATGTCTATATTTTAAAAAATATTTGTAGATTAGTGTATTCGAGATTAGCCCATAAGAGCCTCTCTCTATAAGAGATCATCTAGTTCATCATCCTGCCTCACGTTTATAATAACCAGCTTTGACGTGGCTACACTCAGGACTCCACCCTGCAGTATAGTATCATTTCAGGATGCCCCTCAGGTCTCCCTTTCAAAATCTCCTTGACAAACTGCCCTTTGTCTTTTGTTTTTCACAGGCTGATTACAATCCATTTTCACTTAAGGAGTGAGAAGCCTTTAGATAAGATTTCCACACTTTCATGGGTCAGAACCCTTTAGGGGGAAAGGGAAGATATACTGTTGGCTGGAGCTCCTGACTGCAAGTAACTGCATCTGTAGATTACTCTTTGGTTAGCTCTTGGGCCATGTAATCAATTGTCTCAAAATATGGTGACATAAAATCATCCTTATTTATGATCTCTCATAGTGTCTTGGGTCAGGACTAGACAGTCAGGCTCAAGGTCTCGTGTGTACTGTCAAAGGGTTGGCAGCTCTTCCTTTAATATCCTCAAGCCTCTCCCTCTGGGAGGCTGGCTCTTGCTTGGCAACCAGGACTCCCAAGGCAAGTGTCCCAAAAGAGTCTGTCAGAAACTGAACAGTTTTTTCTAACCTTGACTCAGAAATTATGCAACCTCATCTGTCCATGAAGGCAATCACAAAATCTCATCTAGATTCAGGGAGAGAAGACTTAGACTCTTCTTTTTGATGGGGAAGTGTCAAAAAATTCCCAGACAAGGTTTTTAAACCACCACAGTAACTTAATCAGCTTACTGGTGCTCACAAGACAGTTAATTGTTTAAACCAGAGTTTAAAATATTGGAATAATTGACATTCAGGCCAGGTAAGTTTTTATCAGAGTAGTGGGGGTAGGGCTGGGGTGTCTGGGCTGTGCATTGTAGCCTATTGAGCAGCAATCTTGACCTCCACCCACTAGATGTCAGTAGCAACCACCCCACACACTTGTATTGCAACCAAAAATCTATCCAGACTTTACTAAATGCTCCCTGAGGAACACGATTTCTCCAAATTGAGAACCACTGCACTAAACAAACATATAAAGCATTTTTACTATTCATGGCATCATAGAGAGAACTCTCACTCTAGAGAATAAGTTAAATGTCATCATTTTTCTAAATGCCTCTGGATAAAGTCACAGGTAAATAATTCCCTACCTTGTTAGGTCATTGGGAAGATCAAATGATATTTTAAATGAAAAAGCATTTTAAGCATATCTGGTATAATGTTATTTTTTAAAAATTCAAATACTTGGTATTTGTCCATTTTTATTGTTGACCATATAAGGTTCCTTCTTAAGAGACTTCTATGGGGTGCCTATTATATACCCACAGAGTGTCAGATACTGGAGGAATTAGGGAAGTCTAAGCAGCCCCCTTCCAAAGCCCTTCATTTGATTTCAAATATCACCTGTGCAGGAGAATAGTAGCACCTAGATTCTTAGTGAATGTACAGTTTGATACTTAAAGACTTTTAAAAGAAATA
>NW_003852400.1:43915248-43924309 GCF_000181295.1 Otolemur garnettii | reverse complement strand
GGGTGTCTCTTGAACTTAATTAACCTTCTTAAGTAATCATATTTACAGAGTCTCTTGTCATCACTCACTGATTTCAGGGATTCCCACCCAAACATCTTTGGCCAGGGGTTTAATTCTGCTTATTACAATGAGTGAGTGGAATGACTGATGTTAGACAAATCTGGCAAAAAACTTTGAGCAAAATTGGAAGCCATTAAATGGCACTGCTGTTTTTCTTTTTTTTTTTTTTTTTTTTTTTTTTTTTTTTTTTTTGTGCTATATCTGTAAGCCAAACATTGTGGAGCTTAAATCTTTACCCAGGGTGTGGTCATTTCCAAAGGGCCTCTAACCTTCTAAGTTTAGTTGCTTTATTTCTTGAGATGAGGAAGCCTTCCTACCTGCATTATTATCCTTTCAGCGTGAAGACAATAGTATTGAAAAATGAGATTTCCTGTGGTTATATATGTGTTCAAAAGATCTAATACGACCAATGACCAACCATTTCCTGTAGCCATCCATATTCCGGGTAATGATTAGCTACATTCAGAGTTAGAAGTCTGTTTGCTTACTTGCAGAGTCAGGGTCTGAGTAACCCCACTTCCTGTGTGTGTGGCTTCATGGAGGGTCCGTGGACAGATAGCGCATCCGGGCTTCTGCGGTGCACTTTCTCATGTGCCTCGGCAGAACCCAGCAACTCGTCATCCTCCCACCCATTACCCAGCGATTTTCAGGAACTTAAACAGTAAGTTATTCAAGATATGCTTTTCATGTTAGAGGTGAAAGTAGGATCATAAATCGACATGCCTTAGTAAATTTCTCAAGAAGAAAGCTATCCTCAGCAGTGCACAATGATGTTAATAGTAAAAACAAATATAGTATTTGCCAGGTGCCTGTCATTTGCTGGGTACTGGGTTGAGAGTTTTATATGCATCCTCTGACCCTGATAAGGTAAACACATACCTGTGTTTTACAGATGAGAAAGCAGTGGCTTATATAGAGTTAGGAATTTTCTCAAAGTTAAAGTCCCAGAACTATTCGAACCTTAGAGGCCAACCTCTTTGACTTGATAATGTACTGTTGGTTTTGCTCAGCAAGTGGATTTTTTGATTAAAATAAAACTGTACCTTTATTGCTAGCACACTGCCACCCCATCACCCCAAAACATAGTCAGTCAATCCTATTTTTTAGGGCTTTCCTATAGTCAGATTAAAAACAAAAAGTTAAATGTTCTCTAAAATTCTAAATAGAAAATAAACTGTACGTACATTTGCATGTACATATCTATCCACCCACATGTGTATATGTTTATTAACCCATCCTTTAATCCACTTATCTATATATTCCAGTGTTCAGTAGCCTCCATTGAAGCATCTGTCTTTGAATCGGGTCAGGACTCTGAGCATTTATTTATTAACTAAACTAGTCTTTACTGTACCTCATTATATGCATAACTCATTGTTGGTGAAAGGTGAAACAGTCTGTTTATTACAAAATTAGAGCCACAACTTTATGGCAAGTACTGGGGAATGTATCAGTGAAAAACATAAGCATAGTCCCTGCCTTTAGGATCAAAGGCAGATTTACTGTGAAACAAGTGAAACTGAAGTTGCCGAGACCCACACTATTCAGGTCCCTTCCCGTGTGTTCACGCTGCCTAATATTTCTGTTAAATATGTGAAGGTTAAGATCACCCTCTCTTTTCTACCCTACCATAACATATTTCAATAAGAACATCAGCAGCAAACAAATCAATTTTATCAATTGGCTTCAATTGGATTATTCATCTATTGGACAATTTCATCAATTGGATTAATGACTATACAAGAAGACTCGAAGCATCTTGGATATTGGAATTCCCACATCATTTACGTAACATTACAAATAAGAAGGTGTGAATGTGAAAGGAGATTTTTCTTGCTATAAGTAATAGTGACTTTTTTTTTCTTTTTTTTTTTTTTTTGGCCTGGGCTGGGTTTGAACCCACCACCTCCGTCATATAGGGCTGGTGCCCTACTCCTTTGAGCCACAGGCACCGCCCGTAATAGTGACTTTTAAGATGTAATTTACCACCTAGAAAAAATTCAGTTTTCTTATTCTCTTTGGAGAATATGATTTCATAAAATTATTGTCATGGAGAGGAGATCAAAACATGCAAAGCCAAAAACTAGGAAAAAGAGTATTACAGAAGTGTCAGGCAGTCAGTAACATTTCCAGCTGGTACACTATGATGAGAGAGTGTAAATGGTGAGTGTCAAAGGAGTTCAAAGAAGGGCGAATGCAGGTTACAAAGAGAAGCACCCCAACAAAAATTTGTAGAAAAGTGAGCTGTGAGCAGAGATTGAATGGAATAAATAGGGACTTTAGTCGTGTCTATTTTTTCCATACATTGCCTCAAGATATGTAAGACATAGCTTGTTACTGAGCAAGTTAGGCAACAGGAACTGACTTGCTAACTGCACAAAAGATGCTATTGAGGGAGGGAGGGCGAAAGTTTCTCCTTTGACATAGAAGGTGTTAAGGAAGAAGTGGAAAAATAGAAAGTGAATTCATGAGGTGTGACTCTTGGGCCAGGATTCATTCTCCTGTATTTCACTGCCTTCCTCTGAGTCACTGAGAGACAGCAAGTCTGCCAGTTGGGAGCTCACCCTCCAGCATCCTTATGAAAAAAAAAGAGAATCTAATGAGTTGTTAGGAAGCACTAACTTGTAATAAGTGGATATGAGAAACAATTGCAGTGGGCGTTGGAAGATGCTCATGGGCTGAAAGATTGGATTTTTGAAATGCAAAAGCACCTTGAGATGACCTAGCCACGTGCCCCAGTGCTCTAGAACTTGATGCAGTTACTTTGCCACACACACACCCACACACACACACACACACCCCTCTTTGGATTTTTTTTTTCACCCAGAATATGAACCTTAAATGATACATCTGGAATTTATATATATACACATACATATACATAAATATATATATATGCACAGAGAGAGAGAGAAAATTATTTTGGAAATGTAGAATAGTAAATTGAAAATGTCTGGTATAATCTGCTTTCCCCTGCATTAGTCTGCTTGGGCAACCATAACGAAATATCACAGACTGGATGGCTCAAACAGCAGAAATATATGGCCTCACAGTTCTGGAGGCTAGAAGTTCAAGCCTGAGGTGCTTTCGTGTTTGATTTCTGCTGAAGATTCTCCTCCTTACTTGAATGGCTGCCTTCTCCCAGTGTCCTCACCTGGCCTTTCCTCTGTGTGTGCTCTGAATCTGGCAACGTTACTGCTTCTACTTGTAAAAACACTAGTCATAATGGATTAGAGCTCCAGTCTTTTGACCTTATTTGACCTTAATTACGTCACTAGAAGTCCTTTCTCTAACTACACTCATTTGAGGGCTTAGGGCTTCGATAGAGGAATTTTGATGAGGACACATTTCAGTCCATAACCCACCACCCGCACCCCCCGAGGATTACCAATATATTAAGGGGTTTATTTCTGGACATAAAGGTAATGTAGAAACAGAGCAATTGTCGAATAAATGATAAATGCATACATAGTAAAAAACAAATAGCCATAAATCATGAAGCAGGATATGATTACCAGATGTCAGCTAGAGTCTCTGAGTGCCTCTTAAAATTGAGATAAGCTTCATTTAAATTTCCATTCATCTTTATAAGAAGAAACACTGCCCTCCCAAGGTTTCTCTGAACTCCTAGGAGCTACACCTTTTCATTGTCATTCAGCTCCCAAATCCCTGACTGCAGAGATTTTGTTCTGCACTCTTTCAGGTCAGTATTTGATTTTGCCCTAGTTACAAGCTAGTACATTAGCCTAGTACTGTCTCATGGATGCCAACAGATGGCATGAGATTTGTGAGTCACAGACAAAGGACTAAATTACTCAGAGCACAACCAGCAGCGTGAGTATGAGCAAGGTGCATAGCTCCCCTGTCCCACTGTAGTCTCATGGTGGTTACATGAAGAGGCCCAGATGGAAAAAGAGCAATGCGTGTGGTGGACCTGCTGTTTTATAGCAGGCAGGCAGCAAACCTGCTCTCTGTTCTGGCAGAGATCCCATCTCATCCCCCAATGCTACTCACTATAAACACAACCCTAAGCAATGGCCAAGATAAACTGTGGTCAGGATCCTCTTTTCTAATCATACCATAGCAGTGGATTGAATGGTGCCCCCCAAAATATGTCCCTGTCCTACTCCCCAAACCCATGACTATTACCTTATTTGGAAAGAGGGTCTTTGTAAGTCATGGTCGAGAGACATGGTAGACACATGGATGTGGGAGTTGCTTATGGTAAGGGCTGAGAAGGAAGCAAGGGACGTGCGATTGGAGACTAGAGGAAATGTGATCTTCCTTATATAGTGGCAGGGAAGTTGGCCTAATTGTGTCTTGTGGTTGTGTGGAAAGTATACAACTTTTAAATGATAAACTTGTGTGTCTAGCTGTGTCTAGCAAAATACTGAAGGTGGTGCCTGCATTTTGCTTGCTAAGTGCAGTAAAATATGAGAAGAAAGAAGTAACTTGAAGAAGGGTCTGTGAAACAAAGGGGAACTAGCACATGATGATCTGGAAAATTCTTAACCTATCCAGATTAATAAATACTGGATTTTATAGACTGAATGTTTGTGACCCTCCAAAATTCACGTGTTAATATATAGTCTCTAGTGTGATGGTATTTGGAGGTGGAGTCTTTGAGATATCATTAGGTCATGTGCATAGAGCCCTCATGAATGGGCTTTGTGTCCTTTTAAGAAGAGGACAGACAGCAAGCTAGGATACAACAAGAAGCTGGCAGTCTTGACCTGGAAGAGCATTCTCTGCAACCCAACCATGCTGTCACCCTGATCACACATTTCTGCCTCCAGAACTATAAGAAATAAATTTCTGTTGTTTGTAAGCCATCCAATCTATGGTACCTTTTAATGGCAGTCAAACCAACTGAAACCTAATATTAGAAGATTCATTGTTAGGAAAGCATGCTCTGATGCAAAGAGTATGCCTGGACAATCTTTTGCTGAACAGATTAAGTATGTGATTCTTGGATCCTCTTAACCACCCCTGCAGAGGTCAGGAATAGAGATGAGGTTTTACAAGAAATATTTCCTGAGGAGAGATCTTTTGTCTAATGGTATGACACGTGACATACATAAGAGATCTACATTGTTTTAAAGAATGTTATCAGCAGAAATGCTGCCATCTTGGAATTATGGGGACAGAGAGGCAGAGTCCTGTGGAGCTACTGCCCATAGGTCTGTGATGTTGCCAGGGACCCAGAGGACACAGCCCTGAACCAGAGAGGATTGTTAATCAGGAATTTAATGGAATTTTGCCAGCTAGATTTCACATTTGTTTAGAACTGGTAACCCTTTTATTCCTTCCAATTTCTGCCTTTGGAATGGGAATATTTATCAGACACCTGCTCCACCATCATATTTTGGAAGTAGATATCTTGTTTTCTGGGCCCACGGGCAGATGGGACCTAGAAAATAGAAGGAGAGGAATTTTGTCCCAAGAAAAATCATGCCTGGCATTTCACTCATACATGATTGAAATGATGAGATTTAAGACTTGTGAGCTGATAATATTTAGATGAAATTTGGGGATCAAAATTAATTAATTAATGCAATAATGAGTGTCACCTTTTGGAGATGTTGGGATACATTAATGAATGTATTTTGCATGTGACATGGATGTGAAATTTGGAGATCTGGCTGTTAAGAGTTTGGTAGTCTTAATCACAGCTCCCCAAAAGATATGTCCATGTTCCAATCACCTGAACCAATGAGTATTACCTTTTTTGGAAAAGTGATCTTTGCAGATGCAATTAAATTAAGGATCTTGAGATGAGAGAGAATATCCTGGATTACCTGATTAAGACCTAAATGCAAGTGTTCATGTAAGAGTGAAGCAGAAGGAGGTTCGACACACACATGGGGCAGTGGAGGGGGAGTTAATATGACCACAGAGGGAAAGATCAGAGTGAAGGAGACACAGGGTGAGGAATGCCAGCAGTATCTACAAGCTAAATGCAGCAAGAAATGATTGTCCCCTGGAGTCTCCAAAGGGAACACCACCCTGCAAACATCTTTTTTTTTTCTTTTTTTTTTTTTTTTATTAAATGATAGCTGTATACATTAATGCAAACATGGGGTACAGTGTAGTGTTTTCATATACAATTTGAAATACTTTCATCAAGCTGGTTAACATAGATTTCATGTCATTTGCTTAGTCATTGTGTCAAAACATTTATATTCTTGATTTTGGCTTTCTCATATCCAGAACTCTGAAAAAAATAAATTTCTCTGTGTTAAGCCACCTAGTTTATGTTAAATTGTCAACAGCAGCCACAGGAAATTAACATATCCTTTAAGATGTGCAGAGGGGGGAGAGACCCATGAAAGAATGTGTCTCCCAGCACACTAAGCCTGTAGTTGTTCCTTTATTTTGACTAAAAGATTCAGTCCTCTTCTTTAACTTTCTCACAAAATCATTTATATAAAGTCTTTGCATGTGGGTAGTGGGTACAAACAAAACCAATTTGTTTGCATTGGTATAAATGGACTTGTTTCCTTCCAGACAGTGCAAGGTCTGGTGAAATAGGAAACAAGTCCATGTATACCAATACAAACAAATTAAGCTACATATTGCATTAAGTCTTCTACCACACCACTACGTTGTTGGCTGTGCTTTCTTCCTTCTTCCCTCTCTCGGTTGTTTTTCACTTCCGTCAAAGCCCTGTTTCCTCTTTAGTTACCCTGCCTCTTTTTCACTGATGCCCTAGCCGTTTTATCTTCACCTCAGTTTGAAAAATCAAAAATATTTCTAAATTATAAAATATTTTTGTATTAAACCGTTGCCAATTCTATCAGTGTAATATTGCTTAAAAGACGTTTGAAAGATTCAAAACAGTAACGGTGAACACGTGAGGAAGGGATGAGGGGAGGCAGTGACAAGGGAGGAGGCAGGACTGGACCCAGAAAGACAGGAATCAGGAGTATTTTGGAATTAGAACTAGATAGGGTTAGGGAGGCGGAGTCTCCAAGGCTGAGAATATGCTCCGACCCATCCAGACATCAACATGGAAGAATTTGCAATGTTTGTGGATGCATTCAGGATTTCTTTGGGTAAAGAAGAATGGTTTTGTTCTAACGTGTATAAGATGGATTTCACTTGATTCGTGAAAACAAATAACAACATGATATCCAAGTTATGTCTCACACTGACTGGGAAGTTTGAAATAACATTAAAGAATAAATTTCTATTTTTACTTTTAAGAAGGAAGAAGTGATCCTGTCTTAAATGTCAACATTTATTGCTTTCTATTATTTATCTAATATTAATATCTAATATTTTTCTAATATTAATCTTACTATTATTATTATTTTGAGATGTTTTTTTTTTGCAGTTTTTGGCCAGGGCTGGGTTTGAACCCGCCACCTCTGGTATATGGGGCCAGCCTTTACCTTTGAGCCATAGGTGCTGCCCCCATCTTACTCTTATCTTTAAACAGTGTGACTCAGACTGAACTGTGAGGTTGTGTCTTTACTTAAGTTAGTCACACATACCTTGTCAGGTGACACAGCTTTTGAATAACATGAAGGACATTCTAGAAAACATACAGAAGTACTTGTTTTAGAAATTACATTTATTCTTCAGGAAGTCATATCTAAGTTTGATGAGGTACTCTTTAAAGCATTTTTAAGCAAATAAAGGGTGTTTTTTTATTCAATTTTAAAATAAATTGAATCATTTTAAGAATGATTCAATCATTTATTGAGCTTCAAAGAATACAAGTAATTCATGTAAAATAAGCAATACCAATTAATTTTGATCTTGAGCAAAATATATGAATTAGTGAAACTTGTATACATAGAAGATGTAGTGAAGCCTGTTTTCAGAGATCTATGAAGTCCCAAGAGGGCAAGAAACTTGCTCCACAGTAGCAGAGTAGATATTAAATCTCAATCTCCCATCCCCACTACAGCCACTACAGCGTTCTTTTATATAGTCCTGTGTATTCACCATCTGTGAGCACCTTAGAGAAGAGATTGGTATCTCATATAGTAGTCTGCCTTTATCCACCGTTTTGCTTTCCACAGTTTCAGTTACACACATCAAACTGCGGTCTGAAAATATTGAAGGGAAAATTCCAGAAATAAATAAGTTTTAGATTGCACATGATAAACTCTCACTTGGCCCCACCCCGGATATGAATGTCCCTTTGTCCAACAGGTCCATGCTGTCTATGATCCTTGCCCTTCAGTCACTTAGTGTCTATCTTGGGTATCATATCAACTGTCGGTATTGCAATGCTTGTGTTCATGTCCCCCTTATTCTACTTAAGAATGGCCCCAAAGTTCAAGAACAGTGATACGGGCATATTGTTATGATTGTTCTATTTTATTATTAGTTATTGCTGTTTATCTCTTCCTGTGCCTAAGTGATACGTTGAGCTTTATCATAGATATGTGTGTATAGGAAAAAACAGTATCTAGTGTATAGGGTTTGGTAGTGTTTGCAATTTCAGGCATCTATTGGGAGTCATAGAATATATTCCCTGTTGATAAGGAGGGATTAATATAATTCTGATTCCTGCACTAAGAACAGCGTCTACTACATTATAAGCACTTAATTAAAGTTTTTTGTGTGAATAAAAATGAATAAATGGGAAAATAAAATCCATTTCATAAGAGTATGTGCGTGTATAAATTCATCCATTTTCTATTACGGACAGTTGTGAAAGGAGAAAGGAAAACCTCAGAATCATGGAAGAAACCACAGATCATCATTCAGATATGAACAGGTCCATTTAAAAGACTTGTTGCCAATATAGACTTCTATGAAATTAAAGTGGCCGTTTAAAGTATGTGGCCATTTAAGGTATTGAAACTAAAGACATTTGTAACCATTAGACTTTGAGTTTATAGGTATAAATGTAGACATCTAATTATCATACATACGAAGCAAAGGGAAGCAGAGCCAGATCCAACCCAGTGGGCCGGAGGCCAGAGTTCTCCTTTATATATTATAAATAATATCCACATGATATGTTTATGGATGTGATAAGACT
>NW_003852400.1:43907507-43913862 GCF_000181295.1 Otolemur garnettii | reverse complement strand
GGATTGGGATCTCTCTCTTCAAGTCTACCTCTCACTTTTAGCCTGTAATCTCTTCTCTTAGCATGAATGTCTTTCTATTTATCTCCCTGGACCCTTCTGCAAATGACCCCCTTCTGGGCAGAGCCTGTCCTCTGGTCCTTTGATGTACAGATGGATGCTCACATTCGTAGTGCCAGCATAAATTCGATGCTCCTGTCACTTTTTCTTTTGGAGACAGAGTCTCATTCTGTCTCCCAGGCTGGAGTGCAGTGGTCCAAACATAGCTCACTATATCTCACATCCTGGGCTCAAGAGATCCTCCTATCTCAGCTTCTCAAGTAGCTGGGATACGGAAGCATGCTGTGTCTGGCTAATTTTTTAATTTTTTGTAGAGACAGACTCTTACAATGTTGCCCAGGCTCACCTCAAACTCCTGGTCTCAAACTATCTTCCCATTTTGACTTCCCAAAATGCTGAGGTTACAGCATGAGCCACCATGTCCAGCCTCCTGACACCCTTTTTATTACTGGAATTCATCTTTAAGGTCTGACAATAATATGGAAGGCAATAAACTCCCTCTGCCAAATTTTTATGGTTAAATATTGAATAACCTATTTTGTTTTATACATTCGTTTATTTCTGTACTTGTTTTCCAAAGATTTTTTTCGTTTCTGACCTTCATTGCATTTTGAGAAAAAAACTGTATTGGCTATATTCAGTCTCCAGCAGTGTATTTCTCTGTTGAATTATCTTATAACTTAAAATTGGGCTCCAGAAGAAAGAGAATAAATTCCATATTTATTCAAATTAACTCTTAAATTATTGTACTTAAACATCCCTATTTCAGAAATAGTCAAGAACTCTCCCTGAGAAGGAGGTCCTATAAAAAAATCTAAAGTGAGTAAAGAAAAAAGGAAATCTGCATTAATTAATTTGTACTTAGCTGTGTGTATGGAAATGAAAATGGCAGCAAGCCAGGTTATAATCAAGGATAGAACACTGTCCCCTTTTTATTGTGACAATAGAGAAAACTAGTTAGCCCTCCAGGAAATATTCGCAGTAAGTTTTGGTGAGATTTACTGAAATACTATAGCCAGGTTACTGTCAACAAATGTCTCACGAGGTCACCTTTGATAAAAATGTTGAGTTTGCTCAACACTGTTATTGTGTTCCCAGGGAAGATTTATGACCTGAGCAGTAATGTGCTCCTGGGAGGGCAAAGCTCCAGGCAGGTTAAGGGGCAGTGCAGTCATATAGGACTGGAAGTGCATACCTCATGGTCTAAGACTTTCTGTGCCAGACTTTTCTCCATTGCCATATTATTATTTTGTAATTTTTCTTTTTGTTATTTTTCTCTAAACTCTTTTTTGGAGGGGGTGGGAGGAATCTCACTCGTTGCCCTGGGTAGAATGCTGTGGAGTCATCATCGTAGCTCACAGCAACCTCAAACTCTTGAGCTCAAATGATCCCCCCGCCTCTGCCTCCTAAGTAGCTGAGACTACAGGCACCCATGATGCCCAGCTAGATTTTCTATTTTTAGTAGAGACGGAGTCTCACTCTTGCTCAGGCTGGTCTCCAACTCAAGCAATGCCCCTACCTCAGCCTCCAGAGTGCTAGTATTGCCATATTCTTCTCAGTCACTCCTCTATGCCTGCTGAATTTGGTGTCCCTCCTGCCTGGAATGAGCTTTCCCTCCTCTTTACATAGTGAATTCCAACCTTCGAGATCTAGATTAACTGCCACCTCTTCTGGGAAGTCTTCAAACTTAGATTTACCCTCTTCTCAACTTTTGACTCAAGGCTCCTTGTACTTCTCTGTATTTTACTACTCAACACATTGTGGTACAATTATTTGCTTTTTACTCAAAGTACCAGAATGAAAGCTCGGAGACAACAAGGGTAGTGTCCATTTTGTTCATCTGCTGTATCCTCAGGCTGTAGGGTAATGCCTGGAACAAATGAGCCAGATAAATATTTGTTGAATGATCCACTTCTTAGTATGTACAGACAGGGGAACATGGTTGGGAGGAAGGAAACAAGATAAACCAAACATATGATCCAGTTATGAGGACAGACATAGGAAGACGTGATAAGCATTGGGATTGCAAAGAAGAAATAGGCATTGAATTAGACAGATGCTTACATAGGTTCATAGAAGCCATTTAGATATCGTATGGAAGTATGAAATGATGAGAAATCAGTTGCATGTCCACATTTATCAAAAGAGAGAAGTCTTAAGGGGAGAATTTAGGGAGCAGGAAAGAAGAAATTTAGGCTCAGTGGAAGGAAGGTATCATGATAAAGAAGGACATATTTTCTGAGGAAAACAAGCAGACCATTTATGGAAGGAAATTCTGGGCAATGAAGTTGAGAAGATAAACAGAGGGCTTAGAGCTCAGCCACCAGTAGTGTGACTTTGAGCAAGAAAGACACTTACCCTTCGTGAGTCTCGGTTTCCTTATTTGCAAACTGACAGTAATAATTAAGTTTTACTGTTTCACAAGGTTGTTCTGAGGACAGAAGCAAGTCAAGATGTTTCGGACATTGGCAGACAGACATAAGCATTAAGAAATAGTAGAGTATGAATTAAGATATACCTTATGGTTTAAACTATAGAGGAAAAATTCTGGAAGAAAATGTATCCAAATTAACTGCACTTTCATTACAGTGACAGGACTATGACCTATCTCCCTCCCCCACCCCACACATGTAATTTTCTCTATATTCCAAATCATCCCTGAATAACATGTTAATTAAAAATGCATTTTATTCAAAAAATAAAACAGATGCTGATAAAATACAAATGGACTTAAGAAACACGGTCTGATTTCTCCAGAAGCTCACATTTTAACATGTAGAGACAGACACAAAGCAATGTAGATACATAAGATAATTTTGGATAATAATGGCTACAGGAATGATGCAGGGACAGGGAAGGTGTTCCATTAGATAGAGGGTCTCCTCTGTATGAGGAAAGCAGAGAGCTATTTCAGCAAAGACTTGACATGGTGAACCGATGCCAAGACCTACATGTGAGTTGTGGGAGAATGTCCCAAGCAGTGGGATAGGCAGCTGCAAAGGCCATAAGCAGAATGAGCTGTCTGTGTGCAAGGGACAGAGGGAAAGAGACTGTGGCCGGAACAGAGTGAGCAGGGTCAGAAAGACGCACAAGGGCCAGATCATAGAAGATCTTTGAAACCATGGTAAGGACATTGGATTTTCCTCTCAGTACAATGGCAAGACTTTGAAGTATTTTCAACAGAGGGATGAAACAATCTGCATTACATTGCCTAATAATATAGTCTACATGTGTGTATACATGTACAAACTGTAGGCGTCTAACAGATCTGTAGAGACACATGTAAGTGTATTGTATACACCCACATGTATAATAACTGCTAGGTGATAAAATGAGCTCCATCACAGTTTCATGTATTTGATCTGAAGTTTAAATTCACTGGGGGAAAAGATGACATCATTGTCTACATAGACACGTGTATTCTTTCCAAGATTACATATTTTATTGTATTTTATTATTACTATTATTTTTTAGAGATAAGAGTCTCACTTTGTCACCCTCAGTAGAGTTCCATGGTGTCACAGCTCATGGCAACCTCCAGCTCTTGGGCTTAGGTGATTCTCTTGCCTCAGCCTCCCTAGTAACTGGGACTACAGGTGCCCACCACAACGCCTGGCTATTTTTTTGTTGTTGTTGTTGCAGTTTGGCTGGGGCTGGGTTTGAACCCACAACCCTGGGTTTATGGGGCTGGCACCCTACTCACTGAGCCACAGGCACTGCCCAAGATTACATATTTTATAAATGTGGGAAGTTTGGTATCATCACCTCAAGTTATTGCTAGTATGTGAACAGTTTATAACATGTTTAAAATGGCACTGACTGAGTTGTGCATGAGAGGGTAAAGGTAAACCGTTGATCAGAAACACCAGTATTCTGAATGCTAATTCTGGTCCTCTGCTTAATTTGCTACATTATTTTCTTTTGTATTTTCTTTTTAATTTTCTATACAAAAATACAAAGGAGCAGTGGTGCATATGAAAAATAGATATTAAAGAGAAAAATTGCAAATGCTGAGCTAGGTAGATTTTGCTACAGAGTACTTCAAAATTACTATTTGTTCTTCTCTTCCTGGCAGCACATATTTCTAAGAAATAATGAGCTGAGCTCTCTTGAGTGAACAAATGCCCAATAGAGTGATTTTGGCAGTTAGAGAGGCACGTTAACTACTTCAAGTCTCAAAAGCTTCATCATTGACTTCATTATTCCTCTGGAGCACTCTGATGACTCTCCTCCCAGAAACGTGGAAGCACAATGGGAAAGGAAACTGCTTTTTCCGGCCTTTTAATGCCTGAAACAATAGACTTATGAAATATTGTGCACTTTCAATGCTGCTCAGAAAGTGGGACATTCCTTCGTGAATGCACATATTAATGGGGCTTTGATGTCAATTTTAAAGAGTCCATTCTGTCTTCAGTGTCTGCAAAGATAAATACTTACCTTATGCAGCATGAAGCATAGTCCCCATCTCCAGAGAGGGCATTAGTAACCAGACGACCCTCTTTCTCTGGGATGAAGGACTGGGAGCTTTAATGCTGTCTGCATCAGAGAAAAAATATAATCACCCTTACTCTTTTTCCCTCATTCCTTTTCCATCCGAGACAAGAATTTTCAAAAAATCTATCAAGTTATTATCTTTCTTGGTCTTTATTCTGTGTTTTTTCAAATGATTATCATTTTTTGATCATTTAAAAGGAAGCATCAAAAAGTAAAACCACTTTTGACTGTTCCCACTGGAATTAAAAAAAGATAGGACACCTTTCTCTCCATTTTCATCCTCAAAAATGATCCCTTCTCAAAGAAAATAGTACAATTTTCAAGGGGCAGTGATTTTCTGACCTTCTTTGATGTAGTCATCCAGTCCCTTTCAACAGATGTTTTATATGGAGTCCATGTCGAAATCTTCAAGGGGATTCAGAAGAAAGAGATAATACCCTTCAGCCCCTGCCCTTGGGTGGCTTAGAGTCTTCCTGTATTAGGAAGAACAAATAGAACTCACATTACATAAGAATATTTAGAGGTAATATAGTGGTTTAAGAGTTCAGGCTGTTGAATAAGCCAGCCTTGTGTTCAAATCCTGCCCTCATCCTTACCACTTTCCAGCTGTGAGATACACTGACCTCCTGGGACCTCAAAATTCTCTTCAAAACAAAGATAATATTAGTAACCATCTTCTAGGAATGCCATGAGGATGGGTGAGATAATGAATCATGTATATAAAGTATTTATCAACATCTCGGTGTCAGAGCTCCAAATAAGTATTTAAAAAGCGGTAGCTATATTTCATGGTGAACACAATAAGCATAATTATTAGATCAAGGAAGTTGCTGTGAAGTAGCCTTTGAGAATTATATTACATACTTCTATTTGCAAATCATAAATACATATTATGTTTTTCCAATAGGCATTTTACATTGCTGTTTGGCGTACAATGTTGGTCTTCCAGAAGCAAAAATATTTTCTGGCCCTTCAAGTGAGCAATTTGGTTACGCGGTACAGCAGTTTAAAAATCCAGAAGGCAACTGGTAAGAATATTCTTTTCTTTATAAAAATGAAATAAAAATACAAAATGAATTTCATATTTGACTATAATTTCTTTTTCGAGTTGGTATTACTAGTAATGGCTAGCCTTCAAATATCTCTATTAAGACCAATCTTTCTTTGAGAGTTCACAACTTCTGATTGGTAATTAATGGATTAGTAATTAATGGGATGGTATACAATTTTAAAAACTTGGATGAAAAATGTTCACTAAATATTCCAAAGCAAATTCCTAATACCAGTTTTTACCACTTAGGTATATGGGTAGGTAGGTAGACACGGAGATAGTGATAGATTTGTCTTCATTTCTTGTGTAAACTGATATTTGTAAATCATCGTCTTGCTGATTCCTAGATGGTAGGATTATCATCTGGGCCATTTCTAGATGGCAGAATTGCTTCTTAAATTTTCTCCTTCATCAAGGCTTTGTGTTCTTGCTTCATTCTAAGTTATCCTTCCCCATTCTACATGGTCAATAATTCACAAGTGTCAATGTAAAATTTACAGGGGTGACTTTTTCTAGTGTATTTAGCACCTTTCATTTTTTTTGCCTAAAAGTTCCCTCTCTTTTAATGCTGTGCAATTATTACATTTATAAACCATGGCCATTCTACTCAAGTAAAAACAACCACCTTGATGGACATGGAAATATATATCCCCAGTTCAGGTTTAAGTTTCCCATAGAATAATGCAGATAAATTCAGGGAAATGAGATGATTCTGAAAGTTGTACGTAGGGAGAAGAACCGTGGCTCCTCTTC
>NW_003852400.1:43899878-43907455 GCF_000181295.1 Otolemur garnettii | reverse complement strand
TTCCAGACTGTCCCCACTCACCCTGAAAGTTCAGATCCTGGATCTGTGCCCTCTAGATCTCTCTCCAATGATTAAATGGTCTGTTCTTGGTTTGTCAAATATAAACTATGATTTTTAACCCTTTTTCTGTGCAAGCTTTTGTTTGAATTCAAAGAAAAATGTAGAATTCTCCTATCCAGCCTAGTGTGTTCTTGGAGGAGGTGAATCATGAGGTGAGTTTTAGGTGGTGGAGATGAAGGGGCGGGAGAGGAGGATTAACTAATGTGTGGAGACTTGAAAGCAACGCATGTCAGAGCCAGCTTGTCAGTCATGTGGAGGAATAGGAACAGTCTGGTTGGAAACCAGAAGATTAGCAATTACTGTAAACATTTGGGACATGGGAGAGAGTTGCATCTTTAATAATTATCAAATTATGCTTTGGTAACCATAGTGCTGAGTTGGCTAGAAAGATGATGTGGTGAGTATATTTTGACCTTGAGATCTAACAGATGAAGTTGTTAATGACCCAAAATCTCACATATCCAGCCCCACGTTTGTCCCATGGATTCTCATATCAAATAATTCATTTAACATCTGCATTTTAATGCAACTTAGAGAACATAAGTGTCTGATTTTCTGCACCAACAAATTAAACCACAAATCCTGGACTCCTCTCATTTTCCCTCCTCCCCCTTATCCCATCCATAGCCAGTCCTATTGAGTCTACCCCCCAAATACCTATTATCTGGCCATTCCTGTCCGCCGCCTGCTGCCACTGTGACTGAAGCCAACACCAGCTCTTGCAGCCGCCGTGGCAGGAGCTTCGCAGCCAGTCTCCTGCTTCCCCTCCTGCCCTACTTTATTCTGCTCTCTCACCACAGACAGCAGCGTGAACTTAGAAAAACTTGGATCACTCCCTAGGTGAAAACCTTCTGTGGCTTTCCACTGCAATGAGAATAATTTAAAATTCCTTAAAGGACCCTCCACGATCTGGCATCAGCGTCAGTCTGCCTCTTCTACACCATCTATCACCCCCTTTCCCTTGTTTTCTCTGCACCAGGGACTATGTCTTCTGTCTGTTCTTTGAACATACAGAACTCATTTCTGCCTCAAAGCTTTTATATATCCTTTTCTCCTGCTCAGAAGAGTCTGAGGACCGTCACTTAGCTGGCTGTTTCTCACCTTTCAGTCTCAGCTCAACTGTCTCCTCCTAACAGACCTTTCAGAGCAAGCCTACATATATAGCCTAGTCATTCCAGCTTGGACGCCGATTTAATTTACTTTGTCTAGCACTTGTTACAATCTGAAAAGACCTTATTTGTTTGTATGTTCATTACCTGCCTCTGCCCTGTCTCTGAGTGCTGGGACATTGTTTTATTCACTGCTGTGTTCTCAGTGGTGGTACCTGGGGCTGAGTAGAGGATCAGTAACTATTTGGGAATGACTGAATGAAAGTTCTACTTCTAAATGATTCATTCTACAAGATGAACCATAATAGACTGACCTAAGAAGTATGAGCTGAACCAGACCTTCAGATGAACTCCAGTGCTCTGCTTCCCAAGTGTGACCTCACTGAGGATAACTTTACACTGAGTTCAAGATTATTCTTTCTAAGTAACAGCTTTCCTGGGGCAGATTAAATCTAAGAGAAAGAGCCACCATCAGTAACAGATGTCATGAAAGATGAGAAGCCTATCAAGGATTTAAGGGAACTCAACCACTGGTCACACTGAAGGTTGGAAGTTGAATTAGAGAAATAGAGACAAAGAGTTGTCAGGAACTGTCTGTCAGGCAGGGGCCTGGGAAGGAGAGAGGCAGCCGTCCCCTCTGTCTCTCTCCGGTATTCCCTCTAAGTATTCAAGGACCCGTTACAAGACAGGTCTATCTGCAGTTTATGGTGAGGTTCTGGTAGTTTTAGGGTGATGTCAAGACTGGGAACATCAGACATTTCTAAATTATGTCGTGGCCTTCCGTGACATTCCTGAAAAATGTGTAAACACAGGACAGTGGCTCTTGGGAAATAAGGCACCACTCTGTTATTGGCTGGGCTAATGCTTTGCACCCTAGCAGAGAGCTTTCTGGGAAGGCACAGCATTAAGCTTCAGCTCAAGGCCTTACTTCCTTTCAGCGTGTATCTCCCGGGCCCCTGGCATGAGCACACATCCCCACACAGAGGAAGAGAAGGGAGATCCCCTGTCTGACCTGAGGGGCTGAGCCATGTGGAGGCAAAACGCAGGAAGGAAAGAGAGCACAGCTTGCCAGGCGAGCCTGTCTGGGTCCTTTCACTGATCTGTATTTCTGAAGCAAATAAGCCGGAGAGGCCAGGCCATGGGCATGCCCTTCCAGTCCACCATAGGCTGGATGCTATGTGAAGTGCAAAATGTGCAAAACATGGATGTTGACTTTAAGGAGTGTGGAGCAGAGTCAATGAGGAAGATTCATATGCTGAGTAGGCAACCAAGAATAATATGGGAGGCCTAACTAAGTGCCAACTTCGTAGTTAATGGTGTCTGCATTCCTTCAGTGTCACAGCTGTAACTTAACATTAAGAGCTCATCTGCTCTTTCTAAGGCCTGGCACCCTAGGGGGACAAAGTGCCCTCATGGCCTCTGTCATTAGCCTAGTCCTGCCAAGGTGCCGTGCCACAGAGGGCAGGGCTGTGGCCAGGATCTAGGTGAGTGGGTTATTCCATTGCACTGCTGGACGGGGCCACGGTTAGGACAGCAGCCTTCACCAGTCTCAGGCTCAAGGAAATTCATATGAAACTTGGAATCCCAAACTGCCTATTTGTTTTGACAGTTGGCACTATGCCCTTCTCCACTCCTAATTTATGACAATTGTACAGACATTATGGAAGAAGCAGATGTGAGGAAGACTGTTTAAACATTAACTTTCCTTCTGATACTAATCAAGTTAGCTTTGGGCACAGAAAGTGTTATGAATATGAATTCCTTAAACTGCGAGTCTTTCCTCCTTGGCTTCATACATACAGTACACATGGCCTGCACACTCACACACAGACACCCCTTATTTTCTTTATTCTCTTACTGATGGTTCTGAAGCTGCAATTTTGGCTCCTTTTTCCTCTGCTTACCTTGACTTTTTTTTACACTCTCTTTGAACCCTGACTCTACCTCGCAGCCCTTCCCTTCTTTCCTAAGGCTGAGTTTTCTTAAATCACACTTCATTATTTTTAATGGACAATTTCAGCACTTCCCTGTGTGCTGTGCCCTTAAGAATATACAGGCATATTTTACACTGGGATCTACCAGTTTTAACAAAATTATCTTAACTCTTTCACTGGTTTTCCTTATTATACTTTTATTACACCAGGGACTTCTACTCTAGAAACAGTGGTGATAATGGCTTTGATAATTCTTGGGCCTTTTTTACAGTCTTTAGCAAGCTGGATAGTTTAAAAAGCAAGTTTCCCTCCCAAGCAGAACAGCAGGATGGCCCTCTGGCTGTAAATAAAGTTGTGGTCTGTTTTCCCCCTGGTGTAGGCGGAGGGCCATCCATCCTCAGAGTCCTCATTGTACACACAAGATGTTCGAATCTGGATGATGCAATCCTTATCACCAACCATCTACACAGAATCGAGATATGTTTAAAATCATTTCCTGGAGCTGTGGCAATATGCGCTGTTTCTGTTTGTCTAGTTTGAAGGCCTGTCCCAAGAACAGGCTGAGCTCATTCTATGATTCAAAAACCATAGAAAACTGCAATCATCTGTGGGACAAGGAATGAGGGGGCTTTCCAGTTGTAGAAATGTATTTTCTTTTTCTAGGGAGGCCTGGGGCATTCTTTCTCCTTAAGAAGAGAGGAAAACTAGAATGAGCATGTGTCATAGCCAAAAAAAAAAAACAAAAAAAAAATCCATTTATATATGATCTCATATTATAGTTTTAACTTTTTAACTGAGGAAGATTTAAATAAAGTTCTAAGTGTAGCTGAGCACAGTGGCTCATGCCTGTCACCCTAGCACTCTGGGAGACTGAGGTGGGAGGATCACTTGAGTTCTGGAGTTCGAGATCCAGCCTGAACTAGAAGAAGACCTCATATCTGCTAAAAATAGAAAAACTAGCCAGGCACTGTGGTGGGCGCCTACAGTCCCAGCTACTCAGGAGGCTGAGGCAGGTGGACCACTGGAGCCCAGGAGTTTGAGGTTGCTGTGAGCCGTAATGACACCACTGCCTTCTACCCAGGGCAGCAGAGGGAGACTGTGTCTCAAAAAAGGAAAGATTTAAGTGTGTTTTAACTATCAGATTGGCTTCCACAGATGGAAAAGTATCTATAAGATACTTTTAAATAACAAAGTTCAATCCTGAAGCAGACATCAAAGATGATGTCCCGCAGTCGTTGGTAATAACGCTTCCTGGTACTTACTGAGTTTGCTTTTTTTTGCCAAACACATAATTATCATAATGACTCTAGGGGCTTTGTTAAATTATCACCCCATTTACAAATAAGGGAGCTGAGACTTAGGAAAGCTAAATAATTTACCTAAGATTACAGACTTAATGTGTAATAAAGATAGGGTAGTTAATGCAAAATGGAGATAAGATGTTCCCGACTGTACCTATGTTCGTAAGTATCCATGGAGGGGAGTGGCAGGATATAACTGGCATTTATAAATAGTGTCTACATTTTATTTTAACATAAGCTTTATAAAATAGAATGAACTTGGAAAGTTTTGAATCAAAAGTGCTGTTACAGAATTTATTTGTGCTGTCATTCTCCCGTTGGCTTTACCACTAAGTGTTGCCTTGGCAAGGATGACAGTTCTCATCTGCCTTTTCATGGACAGGGATTTCTCAGACAAGTCAGGAGCCAGAGCACAAGCATTTTACCCTTGGCTTCCCCAGCAGCTGCTGGGTGACTTTGGGAAAGTCACACAACTTCTCTGGAGTACAAACAGGGTCATCCCTACTAAAACAAAATGCTATGAACACCCTATATGAGAATCAAAGCAAAGCGCTTAAAAACCTAAACTGCTGTGGGCGGCCCAATATGCCAGAGGTAATGAGTTCAAACCCAGCCCCGGCCAAAAAACTGCAAAAAAAAAAACTAAACTGCTGTGCATATGTGAAGTACTCGTATCACCCCTTTGAAAAAGGACATAGGATGAAAATCAGGTTTTTCTAACTAGGCACTCCCCTCCCCGCCCCCTTGCCCTTCAGCCACGTTGCACCTGTCACCATTGAGCTTCCACGCGTGCTGGATCAGCTTCAGTCCATGCCTCTCCTCCTGGGCCAAGAATGCTACGCTGATCCCATTTCCCAAATAACTAGGTCTTTCTCTTTCCTTATGGCCTTACATCTTAGCAAATATAATCCTTTATGTCTCTTTTCAAAGACAAAATTCTCTTATGGTTAGATTGTCCTGGCATTTAATGTGCTTACTTGGTTTGTTCCTAGGCTTTGCGTGTATTTTAAATTCATGACATATGTATTACTTAATTTCTTCTACATAATTGTAGTTATTTTTACTAACTCACGCTTATTCCAATTTTTTATTCTGTGAAGATATTAGAAACCCAACTGTAATATATTCTTGCACTTTCAAGTTTAAAAAATGCATTGTTAATCTTTTTATGCCCTTGCTGTGTAATTAATTACTCAAGGCTGTTAGTGCAGGAGTGCAAAGTGGCATGTCTTCTATCAACAGTGACTTCCCCTTAGCTTGCAGTGGGTGCAGGATAAACAGCAAACCAAGGACCTTCTAGAATATTCACCCCATAGACCACCCTGTTGTCAGTTTACCTGTATTTGCCAAATCATACTTGATAATTTCTTTTCATTCAGTTAAATAGGATGTATAGCTATTTTTTCACTAATTTGTGCTATTTGCCATACATGAAAATCTATGCTAGAAAGCACATTTTACAGGGGGGTTTTTGGTTTGTTTGGTTTTGGCTGGGCCGGGTTTCAACCCACCCCCTCCGGTATATGGGGCCTGCGCCCTACTCCTTGAGCCATGGGCGCCGCCCACTAGAAGGCACATTTTCAATATCCTCTGCTCTAACTTGCTCCTCCCTTCCCCCCACTCTGGTCACAGTTAGAGTGTGACTTAGAAACACGTGAACACACACACACAGAGTCATTGTTTGCGACATGCACATGGGACAGAGCTTCTGCCCCAGAGTGCCTGGAGCACCTCACTGATCTGTGCAAATCCCCTCTGCCTCACCAGCTTGCTTCATCGTCTTCAGCTTCCTTCTGTGATACCGTCTGCACGTCTGGCTCTGGTATAGAGTTCATTTGCAAGAAGGGAACTTGCACGCACACACTCCTACTGTCCCATTGACAGGGACTTTGCCATCCATCTCTAACTCTGCCAAAGTGGGATCTGGGGAGTGCTAAGTGGCACAGGTGGCACCTACTTGTTAATGTATTTATGGCCCATATTGGTGGGAAAACAAGACTGCGTCTTCTCCAAAAGAGTTCTAAGTGAACTTACATGGTAGACGGTAGAAAGAATGGAGGATTTTGAATGAAAAGTCACAGGTGAAGACTGAGGCTTTGTTGCTGACTCAGAGTCAGTTTCTTTAGTGAAAACAGAAACAGTTATAACACTTCACCTCACAGAGTCTATAAAGGATCAAATGAGATTATGCACATAAAAAGTGCTTTATAAATGCAAAGCGGTTTACAGTGTTGGTATTCCAAGTGTTATCATTGATGAAAACAACCTCTGGCAAAGCACCTACTTGAAAGGGACGAGCTCCTGGGCTTTGATTTATGAAACGTGGTGCACTTCACATCCTCTCCCACTGTGTTCTTAATGTAGGCCCAAGAATGGGAATTTGTGTCCTTATAAGGTCTTAATGTACATATTTCAGCTTTTGATTTTGACGTCAAGAAAACTACATGTTGGGTAAATTGAAGGTACAGAATCAGTTTACCGATTCATTGGCTTCCAGCAAAAACGAATTCCCAGGGGTTTTATGAGGCAGAACAATGGGCTTCAGACCTTTTAGAAATAATGAGGTTGGTGGACTCTTCATTGCACAACTTGAGGGTTTAGCCACCCCACTGTTGAAAGAGACAAGGTAGCAGCTTAAGAAGTCTGAGGCAGGGCGGCGCCTGTGGCTCAAAGGAGTAGGGTGCCAGCCCCATATGCCGGAGGTGGCGGATTCAAATCCGGCCCCAGCCAAAAACTGCACACACAAAAAAAAGAAGAAGAAGTCTGAGGTAGCCTAAAGAGGCTTACTTACTAAAATTGCCTTTAAACTTATGCCAAAGAGCTCACTATTGAATTTATAATAGCAATATTTCCCAAGTAACACCTAAAAAAAGTGAACTTTCTTTACCTGTCCTCGCCCCTCCCAGAGTCACAGCCTTCACAGGTGACTTCCTTCCTTCATAAACTCATTTTACATTTACCAGCAGGAACCAGGTAACTCACCAACCTTGTGTTGTCAATGGCCTGGAACAAGCAATATAAGGAACACTATTTTTGTTTATATACTGTAGGCTTTGCAAATTTTCACATTCCTGTATTATATACCATAGGCTTCTAGTCCTAAGTAAAATACCACCTTGGATGTCCAATAGACATCTCAAACTGAAAATACCTTCCACTGGACTCCTGAGCTC
>NW_003852400.1:43867794-43899603 GCF_000181295.1 Otolemur garnettii | reverse complement strand
CTCTTTGCTCAGTTGGTTCCTGAGTGGGAGTCAGAATACCAGGTGAGTCAGTTCCTTGGTATAAGCCTCTGGTCTGGGTTCCATTCCACCAGAATGCAGGGCGTGGAAGATATCTCAAAAACTAGACTTACGTGTCACAAGGGTGGTGTTAACTGTAAGAGCAATGCAGAAAGCTAAGAATCTTTATGACCATCAGTTATGTGGCTCCCACGTAGTAACCAAATATAGGAAAGCAAGCTAGGGAACAGTGGCTGATTACACACACCTAGACACACACACACACACACACACACACATGCACATGGTGCCAAAAAATGTATCTACGTTTTAAGAAAGGAAAAAACTGTATTAAATTTGTAATACTCAAGTCACATTTGATTTCTGCAACTACAAGAGGTGTTCAACGTGGCTTGTATTTATCTTATATTTTTTTTTCTTTCTTAAAAGGTGGATACATTGTCTGTTACCCTCTGTGTGTATGTGTATATATACACATGTTTTCATATATACATATATTTATTTATATATAGGTATATGTGTCTTTTGCTACCACAGTTCCCACCTTGTGGCCCTTTATAAATTTTATAAAGGGTGATTTCAATCTCTGCATCCTCTTTATTGTATGATGGTGACTTGTTCTTTTTTGATTCCAAAGACTTTGGAATCATCCTTGACTTTTATGTATTCATTCATTCATTCATTCAAAGAGCAAACCCTCCACAAACTCTACTGGCCCAGCCTTCACAATATCTCTAAAATAAAAGCGCTGCTCACCACCTTCACTTCCACCAGCCTGTGTGAACCCGCGTCGTTTCGTGCCTGCATGGACGATTACAATCACCGTCCTAGTGCTGACCTGCCTCACCTTTGCTCTGCTACAGTCATTCTCAATAAAGTGGCCTTCAATATTATTTTGAAATATGCCCAGTGACATCTATTCCAAGCCCTCCAACAGCTTTCCCATTTCCCGCAGAGGGAAAGCTGAGGCCTTCTAATAACACAGGGTCTGTACGTGACCCGGCCTCATTACCGGTCTGACCTCGTCTTCCACACTCTCTGGGCTTTTGCCCTTTCTGTTCCCCAGCCTGACTCTTCCACCAGACTCTCACAGCTCATGCTTTCCTCTCCTGCATCTTTGACCTGAAATGTCATCTTCTCAGTGAGAACTTCCCTGAGGAGCCCTTATTCAGAGAAACTCAAATAAAATTTGTAACATTCTCCACCTCATCCTCCTAACTCCAGCTTGCTTATTCTTCTCCTGAAACACTGACCGCCACCACCATACATTTCACTGACGTATTACTTTTATTGTCTGTGTTCTCTTTCGAGAATGTAACTCTGGGAGGCCAGAAATTTTTGACTTGTTTATTTGGCGTTCTATCCTCAGGGCCTAGAATCAAGTCTGGCACATAGTAGGTCTGGCCACCATGTACAGACTCACAGGTTGTATACTGCACAAGGCAGGACACACCGTCAAGGTCATACGTCAGCCGCTAGAAGCGCACTGAGCATGTGTTGAATGGAATAAAACAGAGTGCTTTGCCCTGCTATTTTAAGTAAACCTCTGTCTGAAATCCCTAGTAAAATCCGTCACACTGAAGGAATGTTTGGGGAGTTTATAGACTCACAGACCAAAGGAAGATATTTATAACAGTCCCTGGATTGTGGGTTTCAAACTACCCGACCCACACCACCATAAATACTGTTTACTAACTAAACAAAGTATTTTGAATTCCGCTGCAGGTGGGCAAATTGGCTGTGTTTTGAAAGTCTACATAATCACTATTTTCCCACAAGATAATTGAACAGTAAGTGCTATTTAAAGTCGTCTTGGAAGAATTCCCAGTTTCACTGTTGGGAAAGAGAAGTTTATATCTTGGGATTTTGTTCTGTTCTGAGAATCTGCACACACGACTGTGCATGCAGCTCTTTTATGTGGTTGAGATTCAATTAAATCCGTTGCCTCCAAGTGGCTTTGCCCTACCTCAGCAAGGTGTACCCACCACCATATCCTTTTCCCCACCTTGGGCCCATTCTCTTCCTACTGTGTCACTCCCTGCTACAGCTGATTACATAAAATTTCACAGATAAACACGCCAGTCTCCCTCGTCTTCCTGTCTGATTAATTTAAGAATGTCACAATTCCTTTGTAACAGGATGACTGGTGATGTCATAGGCTTTCCTTATGCGGGTGAGTTGTCAGGAACCAGGATTTCACTCAGACCTCAGGGTATAATTTTGCCAATAAAGGAGGCAGGCCAGGATTTTTGAAACCTTCACCCTAGTCACTAACATGACCCGTAGGCTGCTTACTAATGTGGGTCACAATGTGTAAGGAGTGCGTCATCAATGATGAGGAAATCCTTGTTCTTCAACAGTCACCAAAATGGTCTGGTTTTCCACTGTTTCCTGTTGTCTTGTGTGGTGCATTCTAGGGAGCATAATAATGGGAGAGATTTCCCTGCACGTATTCTTTCAGAGAATCTCAAGTGTTTTCATGTCCTCCTTATTAGTTTGAAGGCTACTACGCAGATGCTCGCCTTTCTCTGCTTCTGTCAGGTTAAGTTGGGAGGGCTACAGTTCTCACGGTCATTGTGGTAAAGTTATCAAATCCCGAATTCTCAGATGAGGCGGAAGGAAGTGAGGGGAGAGTGTCCGGGGAATGCTTCATCAGTAGGAAACAGCAAATGTCTTTTCTCAAGGAGAAAACCTAAGCTACAGGTACGGTTCTACTGCTGAGGTGCTAGGGAACAAAATGGTTACATTTTGGATCAGAAACTCGTGTCTTTGCGTCTCTCTGGGGCTGTGGTGAGGATGGAAGGAACTATGCCTAATGGAAGACACCCGTTTACCTCATTTGGCATCATTTGGGCATGCCCGGGTCGTATCTGCCATTGCAGACGCTACCGTCCAGACCCCACACTGTGGATTTTCTCTCACAGCGTGGCCACAGCTGCTGTCCAGTCTGCACCCCTCAAAGGTCGCACAGCCACCTACCCCTTCACAGTCAGGGTGGCCTGATCCTCAGTGTCTGATTTCTACTCCATGCTAGTTCTAAAACCCAGCTCATCTGTTCAGATCGTGTTCCCAGCCTGAGCCCTACGCCAGGCCTTGAAGCAGCTACGAAGAAAGAGAAAAGCCTAGGGGTTCAGAACGTGGGCTTCAGAATCTCTCGCACGCGGCTCTCACTGGCCATGTGAGCATGAATAAGTTGTTCATCTCTCTGTATTCTTGTGGTTGATCTATAAAATGGAGGTAAAATAATCTTAGACTTTTGTAGATTAAATTAGACAATGTTTAGAAGGACACACAGTACCAGATGTGGTAAGATTTGTGGTAATTAGTAGGATTTCCCAGCATGCCAAGGGACAGAGCCCACTCCCTGTGCTCATTTCTAGGTGCAAGGTGCTTCGTGTCTTGTTCTCTACACGTACTTGGCCCTTCTCTGAACCCCACCCCCCAACACACACACACACACACACACACACACACACACACACACACACACATACAGGGCGAATCAGCAGCAGATGACAGAACACTGACAGTATAATGCTGTCCTCTCAACTTGGTTGATGTTTTTCATCTTTTTTTTTTCTTTTTACTGTTACTTAGACCCTTCCCCCTCAAAAATGCTCCTCCATAAGAACAGAATGTAGAATTTTCTGGTTTTCCTCAACCAAGAAACTCTTTTCAAATAATAATAGAGACTCCTCCATTTGTTTGTTTGTTCATCTTGTTTTTCACTCATTTGTTCATCAAGAAATTTTGCAGTGCTCTGGGCATGGAATTCCCAGCCTTAGTGCACCTTTCCTCTCTAGTGGAAGATTGATTTGGCATGCAGGCAGCTATAGGGCAATGTGATTTAAATAATAATAACTGGGTGAGGGAAAAGTCAGAGGCTCTGGAAGTACTCAGGAAAGGCACCTTGCCCAGATTTGGAGGAGCCGGGGTGAGGGGAGCTTCCTGGAGGAAGTGGTATTACATGGGAGACCCAACTAGTGAGTAACACTTTGCTAGGCACAGAACTGTTTAAGTGACGATTTGGAAGTAAGAACAACTGTGATTTGGAGGAGGAGCACAGTTCAATGTGACTGAAATACAGAATCTTAGGGAGGCATATGAAAAGAGACAGGGTTGGAGAAGAAAGCTAAAGCTGGATTATTTCTCTCTTACACTTAAGATGTGTCCAGCACACAAAAATCAGACTGAAACCTGTGTAGTTCCATTATGAAATGAAGACTAAGGACTTGTAGACATGGAGAAAATCAAGCTGCCTTTACAGTTTTTCAAGTGCAGAGTCTTTATAAGGTTGCTAATTTCTTCTGAGCTATCATGAATTTGAAGATCAGATATACTCAAGCATGCATTCTGAACTCTAGCCCTGATTCCCTCCCGCCACAAAGGCAAATACTGGATATTAACATCCAAAATTAGGATTTGTTTTTCAAAAGCCTTAACCTATATACCTGGTATTATTATAATCCTGACTATAGCTAATATTTTACCATGTAAATTATGCTACATAAGAAGATAAAAATCTTTTGACTCAAACTTTAATCAAAGTTAACTGAATTAAAGTGTTCTTTAATGATCTATATTAGTTTGAGAATAATTTTATAAAATCAACAAGAGGAAATCTTTTTTTAAATTCTTTTTGAGACAGAATTATACTCTGTTGCCCAGGCTAGAGTGCCCTGGCTTCATGCTAACTCACAGCAATCTCAGACTTCTGGGCTCAAAGGATCCTCTTGGCCCTGCCTCCTGAGTAGCTGGGAATACAGGCACCTGCCACAACACCTGGCTAATTTTTGTTTTCAGTACAATTGAGGGTCTCTCTCCTGCTTAGAATGGTCTCAAACTCTTGAACTCAGGGGATCCTCCTCACCTTGGCCTCCCAGAGGGCTAGGATTATAGGTGTGAGCTACCACATCTACCCATTAAGAGGAAATCTTATTACTGAACTGTAACTGTCTATCAAAATATCCCATATTTGTGTTTTCATGATTGTTCATTTCATGATTGTTCACGCTATCCCCTCTGCTAACAATGCTGGCTAAAACCTTCGTCTTTCAATGCCCATTTTGCATCCTTTGACAATTTCCATGTTTGCTTCTCTGCAAGTAAACTAAACCATATCTTCCAGTTGACTTGTATTTTCAACTTACCTGTCATGTATTTTGAAGAGTTTTACTAGATTTAGTAAATAGGAGTCTGCCCTTAGTCTATATCTAACTATAGCACTTAGTACAGGGCATGCACTGTTTAAATGATAATGATAAAATATCTATACAGAGGGCTCATGGAAGTATTTAAGTTTCACAAATAGATAATCTAATCCTTCCCAACTCTGACGAGAAAAAAAAAAAAATGAAGACAGTTGGTTCCTTATTAATTGAAGGCTTCCTACCCAGTGGGTAACCTGCTGCAGTTTCTGAAGATGAAACTGTTCCATGGGCTCCTGTGCCATCTTCTGTGATCAGAAGCGCCAGATGAGGGCTTCTGCAGGAAGACCATAGTCTCTAGTTGTAGAAGTTCTGTAGGAAGTGAAACTAACCACGGGAAGGATATGAGCACCAGTCTCATCCTGTATTCTAGATATGTAGACATTGTTACCCGTGAAGACAGCCCCGTGTTTGTTCAGTCTTTTTGTTAAATATCCCCTTATAAAGACAACAGCCGTCAAGCCACTTAGATAACACATCTGCTCTCTAAATGAGTTGAAATATGTAAATGGTTACAGCATTCAACAAATGTTGGTTGTGGCTCTTAGTTTTAATATTGTTCCATTCTGTAGAGCTGTGCTGACCAATAAATACCCACTGGCCAACTGTGCCTGTTCAGCACTTGAAATGTTACTTTTCATAATGAGATGTGTTCTCAGTCTGTGGACCCCAACCCCAGGCCATTAGGAACTGGGCCACACTGCAGGAGATAAGTGGTGAGAGAGAAGCTTTATTTATATTTACAGCAGTTCCCCATTACTGCCATCACCCGCTGCGTCTCCTATCAATTATCTGCATTAGGTTCTCTTAGGAGCATGAACCCTACTGAAAACTGTACGTGGGAGGCATCTAGGTGTGCACGTTCTTATGAGAATCTCATGCCTAATGATCTGGGGTGGTTCAAAGGCAGTGAGGCTAGTGCTGGGGAGCAGTTGCCAATACTGATTGTCATTAGCAGAGAGGTTTGACTGCACAGAGACCATAAAAAATCAATTGCTTGCAGACTCACATCCAAACCACACCCCTCCACTCCACTCCCATTCTGTGGAAAAATTGTCTTTCATGAACCCAGCCCTTGGTATGCCAAAACATTAGGGACCCATGCTCTAAGTACACAGAATTTCAAAGACTTAGTAGAGAAAAAGCATGCCAACTAGCTCATTCACAATTTTTATATTCATTGCATGCTAGTTTGCATATACTGAGTTAGCTAAAATACATTATTAAAAGTATTTCTCCTGTTGATTTTCTACTTTATTCATGTGGGTGGCTCCTAGTAAACCCAAAATTACATATGCGGTTTACGTTGGTGGCTTGTATTATATTTCCATTGGACAGTGCTGCTTCCGAGGGACCTCCCAGGCTGTGTGGCAGGACAGCGGGATTGCTGACATTGGGTGAGGATCTTGATCAGCTCAGAGGAGAGGATGCAGGTCAAGTCATAGTGGAGCAAATAGGAACTGTTCACTGGAAAAATAGAAATTGACTATGTTTTCACTGTTTGTAGGCAGGTTTATCTTTAAGAAACTATACTCAATGCTTTATGTCTAATTTAAAAATATCTTATTTCTAGGCTACTGGTTGGCTCACCTTGGAGTGGCTTTCCCAAGAACCGAATGGGAGACGTGTATAAATGTCCTGTTGACCAGTCCACTGCTACGTGTGAAAAACTGAACTTGCAAAGTAAGTCTTAATTAGTAAGTGATTTTTTTTAACAAATAGCCAAATCTCATTTGTTATATGAGTGGTGTCCAGAATGAATCTGGCCATTGTTAACACTATTTTTAATATTATAGGGATGGCAGCTCTTGTATAGCCAACTGAAAACACCTAAAACGATCATTGTTCTTTTTTTTTAAGAAATGAAGAGTGCATTTTTGCTTTTACCTCTTTAGCTGTAGGAGCCCCAATTATATCCAAATTTTTAAAATAGTCTGGAGATCTGACTTAACAAGATGTGTGAGAAATGTGCTGCCTCCTGAACCACCTGCCCTCAGACCACGGGCTGGTTTCCCTCCACATTGAGGATTATTTTCCTGATTACACGCAGAGATCTGAGGCTATTCTTATTTCTCTCTCTTCTCAAAGCAAACTATGAATTTGGAGATATCAGTAACTAGGGGCCAGGAAATACTCCAAGTTTCTGATTGCATCTAAATGATTGCATTCTAATAAAACAAACCTGTCACTTGGAATTATTTGCTGTTTTAATGATCTACCTCCCAGATGACTTCTATTATAACACAAACAGTTATGAAAGATGCGCGTGTAGAAAGCTGAGTGAGTAATACTTCCATGCAGTATTTCCTGGGGCGAGTGAATGTCACTGAGTTTCATCATCGTCACACCAGCACCAGCCAGAAGCAGCAGCACTGAGGACTCAGGGAGTCATGGGCTAGGAAAACACAACATCGTGAGAATCAAGAGAAAGAAGAGTTTCAAAAATAGTGTTGAAGACTTGGGAACAAGGGCTGGACTGTTTCTTACACATCAGTGCATCACTAATGTGTAAAGTAATGTCTGGCATAGATAGGGATCAATAAACACGTTCCCCATGGAACGGAAGGAACATCAGTGGAGAGGTTAAAGGGGATGAGGACTCAGTAAGTTTCTTTGGCTTATTTAAGGGAGTTGTGAGTGACGTAGATCAGCGATCTCCAAACAATTGGAACACTGACTGTGAGTGTGTGTGCATGTGTGTACAAAAATACACATACATACGCTAACAAAAGTATATACTGTAACATAAGTGCCTGAAGTTTTATTATATAGTTCAAAATTTTATTTTATAACCCCTAATCCTGGGACACAATTATAAGGAAGACTTTACCTAACAAATGCAATCACTGTAACCCAATTCTTGGTACCCTCACTGAATCCCAAACAATAAAAAAATAAAATAAACTGCTTATCCAGTATACTAAAAAATAAAATAAAATACACCCTAATCCTATCACCCTTAACTTTTGAACATTTGTCCCTAATATATATAAGTTTATTATTTTTTAAAGTTATATATAGCATGTATGCTTGCATATCATCTTCCTATTAACACGTTCATATAAAAATAAACTTAAAGGAATAAAACCATGCATGTAGAAGTTCTATTATTTTCTCTCTGCACTCTAGCAGATTGTATTTTATGAAACTTGCTCACCTAGAGTATAAATCCAGTCGTATTGTTGGAGAAAATAGATAACAAAGAATGTAGAACTGTGTGAGTAGTGGGTAAGCCCAAGGGGTCCATTTCTGGAAATTGAGCTGTGAAGGAGAGCCAGGAAAACAGTTCTACAGGATGGCAAGATTAGGGGAAGATTTTTAGGGACAAGGCGATGATCCTATTTGTAGGCAGCATGGCAGGAGACAGTGAAAAGGGAGTCACTATTCATCAAGGATAGAGTTGGCGGAATTAGTGTCATTGGGACCTGGGAAAATGAGTCTTAGAAAGAATGCTTTATCCCCTAAGACATGGAGGAAAGAGATGAAAAGTAAGAGTTCTAATAGTGGTCTTTGCTTATAGATGAAAGGCCAGCTACACAGCTTATATCTCTGTAATCTCTGCACTTTGGGAGGCTGAGGCAGGAGGATCACTTGTGGCCAGGAGGTTGAGACCAGCCGGAGCAACATATTGAGACTCTGTTTCTACAAAAAGAGGGAGAGGAAGAGAGAAAGTTAAGATTCACCTGAGTGCAATTTGTGTTCTGTGCAGTAGATGAGTTGTTTACTGAGAGCAATGGGACCTAGGTTGAAGTGGGAGGCTTGAGAAGAAGAGTGGAAGTTTACAACAGTTGACGTAGGAAATGAAGGAAGGAATCCAGCTAAGAATCAATGAAAGTGGCAGTGATGGCTCAGCAGAGACTAGAAAACATGAGTGATAATGATATTGAGGAGCATTGCAATGTTTAATAACTCCAGCATGGCTACAGTGACCTGTGCTAGTTCAATGGGGAGAGGAGATGGAGAGATTTACTTATTTTACAGGGCTACTCTCCTGGTTTGCTTTAAAATTCACCCACTATTGCTTTGGGTCAGATTCTACCAAAGGGCATTCTCTGATGACACTTTAAGGATGTTTTTACTGATCCAGGAGAAAAAGCATTACATAGAGCCAACACAACTTTGAGAAGAGCAGAGGATGCAAGAGAACAAATGGTGCCTTAGATATATTTTGTTTGGCCAGAGCATTGTGAAAAAAGATGTACATTTAAATATCTCTGGATCATGGCCTCCCCAGACACCCCCCACCCACTCCGTAATGTCTCATGCTCCACGGCCTCCCACGGGAAGGTGAGCTGCCAGATCACGGAACGGATCTCCTCTCCCTACACGGCATCATCCACCCAAGCCCCTGTATATGTGAAACTAAATTCAATGCCACGTAAAAACATGAGTATGCCTGTTTGTTTTTCTTTAACAACTGTAAGTAAATGGTGCAGATTTAATCACTTTTTAAAATCTCTTTTCCTCTTGAAAGCTTCCATAAGCATTCCGAATGTTACTGAGATGAAAACCAACATGAGCCTTGGCTTGACGCTCACAAGGAACGTGGGAACTGGAGGGTTTCTCGTGAGTGTTTACTTTTCCAATCTTCGCTCCTCTCAAGGAAGTATGTAGCCAGTGTCTTCTCACCACCCTTCCCATCTCTTTGGATCTTTTGAGGTTTTCAGAGCTTGCGTTCTGATAAATTATGTAATTTGGATACCCAATGGAGCAAACTAATCTGTTGGACATTTTAGGAGATTCTACAAAATCATTGCCACAGATTGTTTTGGGGAAAGGGGACTAAAGAAACACTGATTCTTTGCCCTTGGAGAGGATGCTGAGTATTTGTTGATAACGGCAGAATCTCAAATCTCATTTCTACTTCCTGTGGGAACATTCAAGATAGGTACTACTAATTTAGAAACAAGTTTCAAAACTAAGAAGAGTTTTTGTTTTAAATCATTTCCTGTAACTGTTGACTAATCTGGTATTATTTCAGGCAAGGCACAGTCTCTTATTTTGTTTCATGCCACTGTTTACTCCTGTTTAGTTTCTGAAATACTAAGACATCACAAATCAGTGAAATAGAATGCCCTATTTAAAGAGTTGTCTGGGGACAATTAATTGGTTAATAGTTTGCATTTCCAAGTACACTTTCAAGTGAATTAAAGAGTTGAGATAAAAAAACAGGAAAATGGAAATTTTATGAGATAAGGAAGAATTTCTAAGCTTAGAACTAACAGAAGTAACAACATAGGAATTATTGAAAAGATTTGACGAAATAAAAGTTGAAAGACTTTGCATACCCCAGAAAAAAAATTTTAAAGGCAAACAAAAATTCAATCTTATCAAAATTTCTACTAGCTGATACAGGTATATCCTGGTCGTAAGCCCTGTTAAAATTGTCTTAGGAAGCCTACCTTCACTTCACATTAGTTATATCTAGCTCATTGATATGCTAACTTAAAAGCCTGTTTAATAAGTGGATTATTCTAAAAGGTAATCAATTCTGAACAATGTAATTTTACTTAATAGATATTAGCTTTCAGTGATTTTGCTGCCATTAAGTAAATTAGATACTCCTTGTAATATGTGTTATATCAGTGGGTAAGTGAATACTGCCATGGGTCGCCATGGTTTATGATATTCCAAAGCCTTTGTGATAGGATGGCCTTCATTTTTTTTCTGTTTGTTTGTTTTGTAAGGTTGCATAAATCAGAAAAAGGAACATACTAAGATTTATGAATTATAAATTATGCCTCCAATTTTATCTATCTCTCCAGATAAAGTAAAATAGAATTGCAGGAGAATCAGGGATTAATTTAATAGTCAATGGAGCAAACAGAGAGAGAGGAGAAGAGGAGGAAAGAAAAAAAGTCCAAGTTTCCTTTATAGATCTAAAAGGTCAAAATCAGAAGATACTCAAGAATGATGTGGAAAAGACTGACAATCATCAAATTTTTTGGAACCTTCTTAAATTCTGGGCTTTAAGCAGGAATGTAGTTCTGGTATTCATTATTGGCCGTATCCTAATTTCAACTTCTTAATGCTGTTTTCCATTGCTTTTAAAAAAAAAATCTTCTTCTGGATATTTCAGGAGTCATTTTACTTTTTTATGAGTTATTTTTCAAGGTGACACAAAAAAGTTAGGAATGGGGGTACAGGAATCAACAACTGGTATCTGTTATTTGGTAAACTAATCAAAAGCATTAATCACGATTTTCTCCTAACTAATTGGCAAAATGAACTAGTTTTATAAGTGGAAAACTATGCCTTGTGCATGAGGCATGAAATATGACCACAGTTGCCTGTCCTTTGAGCTATTAACAATTAAAGTGGGTCAAACAAAGTCCATTTTGTTTTTCTAGCAGCTTCTTGCAAGAATTCTGTTCAATTATAATGGTTGAGCCACAGCTTTCCATAAGGTGACATTTGTAGGTATTTTTTAGGATCTTGACTAAATTTCTAATTTCCACTTATTTCCTTTCTCATCTGGCAATTTTAGTATTATTTCCTCTAATTGTCCCCATGTGATTTAATCATAATTCGATCAGTAGGTCATGGCACACCCAGGGACTCCAGAAAAGGGGGGCCACTTTAGTGGAGATTTTAAATGGGGACCACTTTAATGGAGATATTAAAAATTTCAGTATGTGTGATATGGGCAAGGCCCCACGTGCCAGCCGGGAAGTAGAACTGGGAGGTTTTGACACCCTCACAATAAAGAAATACATTATAGTGCAGTTAAACATTGACAGTCAATCAACCTCATTTGTGTTTGCTTAGCATATAGAGGAATTTTTTAAACTATGAATTTTCACACAAAATTTGTCCCTTCCTGAGTTTCTTTAAAAACTGGGGAATCTGGCAAAGCAGAGCCTGTGTCACACCCGAGGGTGGGCAGGAACCATCAGGCCCTGTACACAGGCACTGCTTCTTCGTTTACCAGGGTGTCGCACCTGACCCCAGACTCTTCAAGGGCTACTGCTCGGCCCATGAGGCCACTGGGTTTACGATTTCTGCTCAGTAGTATGGAAGGAAGGAACTGGAGGGACGTAGTATTTAATAATAACCCCGATAATGATGCTGGTTAACAATAATCCAGCACTTGCTATTTACCTGGCACTGTTCTAAGTGTTTGGTATCCACAGACCCACTTAATCTTCACAACAATCTTAGAAGATAGGAGGTATGATCCTTCTCATTTGACAGATGGTGCCCAGATGACTGAGGGACCAAAAGGGGACTTTGGATTCATTTTCCTCCTGGGTATTCTCTGCAAGAAAAGCACCATTTACCCCTTTTCTGTAGCTCGGTGGGTGGGTCCTTCACTGGCACCTGCTGGTGACAAGCCTGGTTTCCCTACCTGGAGGCCTCCGTCAGGCAAAAAGCATCTGCCACTTTCCCCATCACTCCTGCCTACCCCAGTGGACTCTGACTCAAAGGCATTTTTGACTGTTTAGTTTCAAGAGTCGACAATTACTAGTCTCTTGGGAAAGAACAGAAATGATTTCTGAGTTGTGCAGTGGAAGGGTAGAAGATTAGCATTTTGAGTTCTGCAGTGGAGAGGTAGAGGGTTTCCATTTATGGTTTTCTCATTTCTTTGAAGACGTGTGGTCCCCTGTGGGCACAGCAGTGTGGAAATCAGTATTACACAACCGGTGTGTGTTCAGACATCAGTCCCAACTTTCAGCTCTTGGCCAGCTTTTCGCCTGCAGTTCAGAGTAAGTTGGGAATGCAGAGATGGGAGAGCATTGCCTGACAGTTAAGGGGAGTTGCGGAATTATCAACAAGTCCCACTCAACCCCTCCCTAAGTCTCATTTTTATGTGGATGTAAAGTTTGAATTACCAATGGATATCTGCTTCTTTCATCTTTTCCTGTGTAGCCTGCCCCTCCCTCATAGACGTTGTGGTTGTATGTGATGACTCAAACAGTATTTATCCCTGGGAAGCAGTAAAGAATTTTTTGGAAAAATTTGTACAAGGCCTGGACATAGGGCCCACAAAGACACAGGTATGGATGTCAAAAGTACATACACTAGCCCACAGCTTTTTTTCCTGAAAAAACATGGTTAGACTTACAGTCTTAATTTTTGCATTTGTCAAACTCCTATTTTAAATGCATCTGACGGTAACTGTGAGTATTGAATGAAATTTGTACTACGCTGGGTTATTCTACCTCAGACTTTGCCCTATACTGGTCTTTTGACCTTGGAATTCTGTTTCTGACATGGGAATTGAGGGTATGAGATATAACATTTTAATTCTTTTTTAGTTACCCAATTCATGGGTTAGAAGGGGGAAACTACAAATTCAAGATGTATTTTTTTCTTCATGTTCATTAGAACTAACAATGAATTTCTTTTGTTTACTCTTTACTGGTATTAGACTTTGAAATCCTCAGACTTACTTTTGATCTTTTCTTTCCTCTCAAGTCTTACATTCTACCCTAAAGAAGAGGGTTCAGGAATATTGCATTTTTCACCATCTTCCCAGAGTTTAGTCTTTGTAGCAAAAAAGTAGCAGAGTAAACTCAGAAATCTAGTCTTATCCCTTCCACACTCCTTTCATACTGACCTTCATCTTTTTTTGGTTAACTGTGGCATATGTACACTATGGAATACTATTTAGCCATAAAAAAGATGGAGATGTTACAGCTTTTGTTTTAACCTGGGTAGAGCTGGGAACATCCTCTTTACTGGAGCCTCTTAACTACTGATGTCTTATTGGCACTTCCTGTTCTGGAAAGCCTGTCTCCTATTCTTAGAGGATGATTACAGTGGCTGAGGACAAGGACATTAACAGAAGAGTATGACTTTCTTGATCTCTAGGATTAGGGAATGTTCAGAAATTCTTTTCTCAACTCTCTCAAATAAGATTCTCTCTAATTGTACTTTCTCTGAAAGGCAGAAACTCCCTGCCCCCCCCCCCACACACACACAGATAGCAACTTCCTGCCAGAGATGCCAAAGCCCGTGACACAGGAAATCCAGCACATTACATCCATCCAAACATACTCCATTGATTAAAAGCACACTGATTTGTCTTTTTTTTTTTTTTTGAGACAGAGCCTCAAGCTATCCCCCTGGGTAGAGTGCTGTGGCATCACAGCTCACAGAAACCTCCAACTCCTGGAGTCAAGTGAGTCTCCTGCCTCCGCCTCTCAAGTAGCTGGGACCACAGGCGCCCGCCACAATGCCCAGCTATTTTTTGGTTGCAGCCATCATTGTTGTTTTGGCAGCCGGGCTGGATTCGAACCCACCACCTTAGGTGTATGTGGCTGGCGCCTTAGCCACTTGAGCCACAGGTGCTGAGCCCACACTGATTTTTCTTACAGTCAACTCTGATTCTTTATTACACAGTTACCTTTAATTGATGAAATGGTCCCCTCCACTAGTATAGCTTACATTTGTTTATAAGCATCTATCTATCGACATTTAGAATGTTTGTTTGAATGTTACATTAAAATGTTAATTTTAATATTTTTATTAAAAACCTAGTTCTAATATTCATTCTTAGTAAAGTATTATAGGTCTATGCTAATATTCATCCTTAGTAAAATACTATAGACGTGTGCTTAAAAATCTACAATTATTACTCTTGAGAACCAAATCGTAAGCTGTAGCACATCATTTTGTTTGGCAGTCATTGCTACTTTTCACCTCTAAAAAAGAAGAAATGATTCCCTAAAATGAATAATAACTATCAGTATTAGTTACTCTATCAGTCATAGAGTTGGAAGTGATTCCCTTCAACTACCAGCCCATGCCTAAATGTACCTTTAATTTTTATCATATTGGTTAAGTAGAAATTATTTATAACTCTATGACAGTCCATTAATAGACTTCTACTCTTTTACAGGTGGGGTTAATTCAGTATGCCAATAATCCAAGAGTTATATTTAACTTGAACACTTTCACAACCAAAGATGAAATGGTCGTGGCAACATCCCGGACATCCCAGCATGGTGGGGACCTCACAAACACATTCAAAGCCATTCAATTTGCAAGGTAAGTTTTGGTGCTAGTAGGCAAATATTTTGATAACATAAAAGTGCACATAAGGACGTAAAAGGAAGGAAATGACAAAGAAAAATAATATACCTCGTACTCACACTTAACACTTAAATTAGAAGTAATAAGGAAAAAAAGCCTAAATAGTCTATGACTTGAGTACTTGGAGAAGGCAGTTGGAAAAGAGAGTCAAAAATCTTGGATTCTAGTGTTTTTCTATATGACATGATTTTATATACTACATGATCATATATGACATGATTTTTATAGGAATTTATATACTACATGATCATGGATTAATGATTTTTATATCATTTTATATACGCTGTGATCATAGATTACGTGATTCTTATACGATTTTATAAATTGTGGAAAAGGCAGATTTGGTCAGGATGGGATATGTTTTTTTTTAAATTTCTTTTCTTTTTAAAATTTCTGATATTTGTGTTCTTTTTTAAAAAAATGTATCTTCGGTTTTTGTGCAAGCCCTGAAGCCCCTTTGTGCTCCCTACAGCATATATTGCCTTGCATGATTTTACACGATTTTTATATGATTATATGAGATGAGAAGACCTTAGTTTAAAATGATAGGAAATGGAGAAGTCAGTCATTATTTATTAACACTCATCAGTGCTGCTGACAAATCAAGTTCAAGGAGCACTTCGTGCAAATTAACAAGGGCCAGTAGAATCTTAACCATGAATCCGAACTGAGCTCAGTGACTTTATTATGCTAATGATAAAGCATTATTCATTAGCATAATAATGATATAATGCTTTATCTGTGAGAAGTGTGAATTGTACACATGTATAGCACTCTTCTCATTCTTATCTCAGTTTCTCCATTTCCTCAGCTCTACCGACCTTCATCTTCGCCTCTATTTTGACCAGATCCCTTTACAGAAATGCTAAACACTCTCCTGTTATTAAAAAATAAATGAGAACAATGTGGTACCCGTTTCTCAGTGGTTAGGGAGCCGGCCACAGGCTCCAGGTGGGTGGGTTGGAACTCAGCCTCGGGGTCTGCTAAAACAAACAAACAAATGAGAACCATAAGCTTGCTTTCCCTCAAACCTGCTTTCTGCCTTTTTAATCTTGTGACTTCTTTCTTTCCACTACCATAATTCTTGGAAAGGGTCTCTGTGCCCTCCCTCTACTGCCTTGAAAACTGTTGCTCTGTCACTAGGTGACCATGGCCCTTTAGCCCCCCAGCTCCAGTGGTCCTGGTGCAAGCCTTACTCTCCTTGGCTCCTCTGAACGTTGTGATGAGCACCCGCTGCTAGGCTCAACCCAGTTGCCATGACAACACAAACTTTTGGAATCCTTGCCAACTTCTTGTCAACAACTTCTGCCTCTGTACTGGCTCCTTTTCCTACCTTTTCTTCACTAAACAGAGCCCTTTCTTTTGTATTACCCTTCTCTTCTAGGAATTGTATCCATTCTCAGGGGATCAGCATCAGCTCCACATGGGTTACCCCATCGCCAGGTTATTAGCCCTGAACTCCCTTTCACAACTCACACAGGCATCCAGCTAATGCCGACTTTCCTTGTTGGGAGTGTTGGCTCACATACCGAATTCCCTGTGCCCTCAACTGGCCTTACCCTGTGACCTGCCACTTTATGACTTGGCTGTTTTGATTCATTCCTGCTTCCTCAGTCATTCAGACTAAACACTTGATGGTTTTCTTTATTGATTCCCCCCCTAACATCACACATCTGGTCAGTCACCACATCCTGTCCTTTCTATTTCTGCGTTTCCCCTCCTTGGATCTGTCCCTTCTTTTTTATTGCATGTATATTTTAGTTGCTGCTTCTATGATCCAGTGACTACCTCCACATGTCTCAAAAGCATATCTTCACAAGAGAAGATATGAGTGGTTTGGTTAATCTTTCTGTCCCTATTAAGATGTCCTTTGGGGCCAGGCCACCTCATAAGCTGCTGGTCAGTCAGTGATGTCAACTACCAGTTAGTGAAGTGCCCTCCCTGGTCCAGCAAACTGGACAACAGAGGAGAAATAGAGATAGAAAATGGCCTTCCTGGAGTTAGAAGCTGCTGAGGGCCCCCATTTTCAGCAGGAAGTGTGGGTGTGGCATTTTTCCCTGGAAGGAGCCTAGGGCCTGACTTTCTTTTCCAGGCTAATGGCCAGGATCCATGGAGGTGGAACTTTCTGGCATTCATCATCTTTCAAAACTCTGGTTTGCTCCTCTGATTTATTCTTTGTGCCATTGGCTATCTCCCTCTCACCATGATTTTCCAAGCTAAAAGGATTTAGTCTTCCTGGTGCTAGGAGAACCATTCAGCTTTTTACTCACACCTCCCAGAATATAATTACCTCTATTTCTTGTCTCTCCTTTCATCTCTTTCTTTTAAACACTGAGTAGACCAAGCAAGCACATTGGCTCACACCGGTAATCCCAGTATTTTGGGAGGTTAGAAAGTTGCTTGTGGGCAGGAGTTTACGATCAGCTTGGGCAACATAGAGAGACCCCTGTCTGTACAAAAAAAAAAAAGTAAAAATTAGCAGGGTATGGTGGCAAGCACCTGTAGTGTCAGCTACTTGGGAGGCAGAGGCAAGAGGATCCCTTTAACCTAAGAGTTGAAGGCTGCAATGTGCTATGATGACGCCATTGAACTCTAGCCTGGATGACAGAGCAAGACCTTGTCTCTAAAAAAAAAAACAAAAACCAAAATCATTGAATAGAATCTGACACTCTTTCAGTAAATATTGCCATATTTCCATTCACCTTATTTCACCTGCCCTTATTAATAAAGCACTGTGGGTAGTTAAAACTAACTAAGGTACCGTTCTATCCTCAAATACCTTATAATTATACATGAGATCTATAGTGTGTCATAAAGAATATATGTTACTTAAAACAGGTTTGATGTGAATTCTGTAATTCAAATTTAACTGACTGAAAATGGGAATACTTTCTATCATTCTATATTCTATAGTGTGGAATACAAAAATGATTTCAGGAATTAAAATAATATGTTCAGCTAATTTGGCATTATCAATCAAAATTGGAAATGTGTACATCCTTTGATCCAACAATTTCCCTAGTAAGATTTTATCCCATTGATACATTTGAACAAATATGCCAAGATACATACACGTGGATATTCATTACAACCTTACTTGGAAAGCACAAAATAGGGTAAATACCCAATAATGGGGAACTAGTTAAATAAACTACGGTGCCTCCAAACAATGAAATATGATGCAGCCATTGAAAAAACAATGATGAGGACCTTATATGTACAGATGGAAAGATCACCATCAAAATAAAAACCAACTGTTTAGAATATGCCCCCATTTGAGTAAAAGTTTAAGGGGTAAACTATGCGTATGCCCATACTACATCTAAATAAAACATTTTCTAGAAGGAAACATAAGAAGCTGATAATAGTGGTTACCTTCACAGAAGGACTTTGTCTCGAATTTTTGTTTATACCTTTCCAAATATTTTGAACTTTTGTACCATGTGTATCTATTACATTTTTAAAAATAAGTATTGAAAAAGTAAGCACAGATCCAATAAGTAAAAGTTGTGACAGAAGTATCTTTGCTCTATTGACTAGTATTAATGAATTCAACTTTCTTAGAAGAAAATAATTCTAAGGCATCCTGGGGTGAATACATGTAACATATACACACATAAGCCATGACATGTAACTTAAATATGTCACGAGAATTGATATGGAGACAAATCTGAGTCACAACCCTTGTGCCCCCAAAGCCGGTTTTGTACTTCTATTAGATTTCAAACCAGAGGGCCACATATTAACTTCACCTTATGATAGTGCGTCTTTAATTTTTATCGGTCACAGAGATTTCGCTTACTCGGCAGCTTCTGGTGGACGACCAAGCGCTACCAAAGTAATGGTGGTTGTCACAGATGGTGAATCACATGATGGTTCAATGTTGAAAGATGTGATTGATCAATGCAACAAAGACAATATACTGAGGTTTGGCATAGCAGTAAGTGGCTGTTCTTTTTACTTGTTTGATAGCCATTGGATAAATGTTCCTTTATTACATCACTTCCCAAAGCTCCAATTTCCCATTGGCTATAATATTTAACATAAAAGAAAGTTTTTACTCTATCTCTACTTTTTGCTGATCTTCAGTTCTTTCAACTAAATAAAAGGTTGTGGAGACATTGCTTGATTTACTTCTCCAGGAGGGCTATTGTGTACCAAAATAGACTAGGATTTAGTAAGAGGGAAATTGGAGTACAGTGGTAATGACCTTTTTCCCTCTTCCTTTGTTTTCAAGGTTCTTGGCTACTTAAACAGAAATGCCCTTGATACTAAAAATTTAATAAAAGAAATCAAAGCGATTGCTAGCATTCCGACAGAAAGATACTTTTTCAACGTGTCTGATGAAGCAGCTCTACTAGAAAAAGCTGGGACCTTAGGAGAACAAATTTTCAGCATCGAAGGTAGAAAATCAATCAGGTTTTTTCTAAAACTTTTTAGAATTGTTTATGTTGTTATCATGCTTATTCTATTAATGTTAACTTGTATGACTTGTATAAAAAGAACTCTTATAAAACAGGAAGAAAAATGGACAAATAATGTGACTAAGTAGCTTATAAATTATAAAACACAAATTACTAATGAACAGAAGAAAGTATTCCCAATTTTAGTAAGTATTTAAAAGGACAAATTAAACCATTATATTTTGTCTTAAAGATGGCACAGATTAATAATATTTAAACTTGTGTAGATTTATTGGGAAGCAAAGAAGCTCAAGGAAGCTGTTGATGAGGCAATAATTTTTTAACTTTTGGGGAGCAACTTAGTAATAGCTATTATACTTGTAAATAGTTTTACTATTTTTTTTTCAAAGAGACAGAGTCTCATTTAATCATCCTCGGTAGAGTGCTATGACATCATAGCTCACAGCAACCTCAAGCTCTTGGGTTCAAGTGATCCTCTTGCCTCAGCCTCTGGAGTAGCTGGGACTACAGGTGCCACACCACCTGGCTTTTTTTTTTTTTTTTCAGAAATGGGGTCTCGCTTTTGCTCAGGCTGTTCTCAAACTCCTGAGCTGAATCAAGTAATCCCCCTGCCTCAGCCTCCCAGAGTGATGGAATTACAGGCCTGGGCCACCACACCTGGCCAGTTTTACCTTTCTATAGTATGTTATTTAAGTTCTAAAATTCTTGAATTTATTTACAATAAACATATATAACTTTAAAATTAGAAAAATATAGCCAGGTGGGGTGGCTTATACCTGTAATCCTAGCACTCTGGGAGGCCGAGACAGGTGGATTGCCTGAGCACATGGGTTCAAGACCGGCCTGAGCAAGAGCAAGATCCCATCTCTAAAAATAGCCATGCATTGTGGTGGACGCCTGTAGTCCCAGCTATATGGGAGACTGAGGCAAGAGAATCACTTAAGCCCAAGAACATGAGGTTGTGAGCTGTGATGCTATAGCTACTCTACCAAGGGCCCCAAAATGAAACTGTCTCTAAAAAAAAGAAAGAAAGAGGGAAAGAAAGAGAGAGAGAGAGAGAGAGACAAAGAAAGAAAGAAAGAAAGAAAGGGGACTTCTAGTTTTTCGGTTCAGTTTTTGAAGAAACATTTTATTTATCAGACATAAAGTAATTTGCTTAGGTGGTCTTGGAAGTTCTAGTTAGCGTAGACACGTGCTCAGGAGCTCACCGTATGGAGGACTAGAACACACTTCACAGCTGGTTAAAAAAAAGTTCCACATGACCTAAATCCTGGTTCCAGACAGTTAACCCAAGTGTCTCTCTGCAATATAGAACATATTTTGTTGAGCACCATGTATTGCACACAGCCTTAGAATTATCCAAAATGTTTTATTGCTTCTTCAATATCTGATGTACTTCTAAGTTGTTTAAATCATCATCACAACGTAATGTGCCCTGATATAATGCAAAATTACTAGACTATCCACCCTCATAATTTCATGTGTTTGTAGTAGCCTGAGTAAGAACAACTACAATCTCCAAGCTAACTAGAAATGATTTGGAGCATTACCTGCTATTACAGGCTTCGGGGGAGTGCTGTCCTATTTTATTAAAAATTATCTTGACTCACCTTGAGAAAATTCTTACATCGTGGAAATGAGACTACATCATGCAGTACTCTTTGCCTTCAAGCCACACTGCCATTCAGAACAACCACCTAATAAAGTGTCAGTCCAGGCATTTAGCTTCCTTTTTTGTGAAGATTAATAAAACATAACCATTTTGACCACTGGAAAATGAGTTTTAACTGAGTCTTCTGGTGTCAGTGACAGAGGCAAGCATGATGTGTGGACTGGAACAAACTTCCCAGTTAGTAAAATCCCTCTCATTCTTGAATCCTTTTCTTACTAACTAACCCAGTTATCTCTCAGCATAGTTTTCACTACAGAGCCATTGCCTCGCTCCTCCACTGCATCTGAGATATTTATAAATTTATTAGTAACAATTTTTTTTTTTGGTAGAATGCTAAGGCATCACAGCTCACACCAACCTCAAACTCTTGGGCTCTAGTGATTCTCTTGCCTCAGCCTCCCCAGTAGCTAGAACTACAGGTGCCCACCACAACACCCGGCTATTTTTAGAGACGGGGGTCTCTCTCACTCTGACTCAGGCTGCTCTCGAACTCATGAGCTCAGGCAATCCACCCACCTTGGCCTCCCAAAGTGCTAGGATTACAAGCTAGTAACAATATTTTGAAAACTAGAAGTTTGATAGTGCCTGTAGCTCAAGCAGCTAAGGCACCAGCTGTATACATCAGAGCTGGCGGGTTTGAATCCGGCCCGGGGCCTGCCAAACAACGACAACTACAACCAAAAAATAGCCAAGTGTTATGGCACCTGTAGTCCCAGCTACTTGGGAGGCTGAGGCAAGAGAATTGCTTAAGCCCAGGAGTTGGAGGTTGCTGTGAGCTGTGATGCCACAGCACTCTACCCAGGGCAATAGCTTGAGGCTCTGTCTCAAAACAAACAAAAAAAAAATCAGAAAACTAAAAGTTTAGTTAGTTTCTTAGCTAGCAATGATAAAGTTCAAAAAGAAAATTGAAAAAAAAATCACCTCAGTTTTCACCTTACCTTGTACCCTTTGCTGAGTGTTCATTGATATCAGGAACGTCATATATATTCCATAAAATACATTAATATTCCATTAAGATGAATGCCAACTTTGAACACTACCTTGGAAGTATTGTGGATTTTTACAAACTGATAGAACCTTTTCTTAGTGACTTCTCTCTCCCAGAGCCCACTAGCTCTGTATTTTCGGGTGAACATCAGAATATTGTGTGTACGTGAGTCTGTGTACATGTGTGGGTGCCTGAGTTTGAAAACTTGATTTAAAATTGCTTATAGTAATACTATTTTTGAAACTGATTTTTTCCCAGGTACTGTTCAAGGAGGGGACAACTTCCAGATGGAAATGTCACAAGTAGGATTCAGCGCAGATTATTCGCCTCAAAATGTGTGTATATCAGACAACTTTAAGCCACACTGCCATTTGGCATAACACTTCTGGGCACAGTAGCTTTGTACATGAAGTGGGAAAACCCCCATCTAGTGCCCTACAGTCCTGGATCCTAGCCACAGCACTTAATTTCTTTGTGCTGAAGATTTATCATCTAAAAATTGAAGATTAATACCTTCCCTTCTCTGTTTCTGATAATATACAAGAAAGCCTTTGCGTGCTCCCGGGCACAGGCACTATGTTAATTTAAGGTATTATCCCTGCAGGAATTGCCTTTGAATCAATTGACTACTAGTAACATCTGTTAAAAACATACACTCTTGTCATCAATGCCTTTGCTGAATGCTGAATTGCTACTATATCATTTTCTAAGAGCAGAGACAGAAAATAGTTGGGAAGTAAAGTATTAGGGAAAATGGGAGAGGGGACTGGGGTACACCACTGTCTTCTTAGCTCAGGGAGGTGCATTCTTGGTTCTTAGAAATATCCGTCTTTCAGGCTTCTGATTCTAATTCAGCTGAGGATCTGAGGAGAGTAGAGAAAGGGTTAAAAAGATATGAGGCCCGGGAAATATTTAGAGAACAACAGGACATCAGGGGGTGGGATCCGCAGGTCAGGGAACAAAGAACAACTTATTTTCTCTAGAATAAAAGGTGCTAACTTTGGGGGGTCATCAGTCCTTAGCAATGTTCATAAAAGTTATGGATCTTTCCCCCAGGAATCATGTAAATGAATCCATATACAGAGAATTTTACACTATATTCCAGGGAGTTTTTATACATGCCCTGAGGCCCTTTCATAGTGCCCAGATTCAGAGTCTGTGATTTTATTATAATCATTCACATGACCTTTTGGTCCCTTACCCTCAAAGTGAGACACATCATTTCCCTGTTTGCTCTTTTTTAATGGCTTGTATTTTTTTAATCTAAGATTTTAGCTTTGATGTTCTAGACTCTAAGATCAAAAAAATTTTTAAATGAATGAATATATCAGAAATTTTATAAAGAAAAAGATTAAAACAAAATCCCATCCTGACCAAACCTGCTTTTTCTGTGAATTATAGCTTGAAGATTCAGGTTGGGTTTTGAGCCCCTCCCTGGCCCTCTCCAGTGCTGACGGTGGTTAGTTCTCTTCTGATAGATTGAATGTCACAGCTGCAGGTGCCTCCCGTGGCTGCACTGTTACCAAAGAGAGGGAAGGTAGGGATGGAGAGGTGCTAGAGGAACAGCTGAACAGTTGGGAAGAGAGAGAAAGAAAGTTGCTAGGAGGTCAGAAGAGGGCGTCACGTGTGCCTGGGAAGTCATCAGCACTTCCTGCTCTCGGGGTTCCTCACAGCCACCTGGGAGCTTTCCTTTCTGAATATGTGGGGCTGGAGACTCACTTCTGACCCCTTCTGTAAGGCTCGTAAGGGTTCAGCATTGGCACTTGTGTACTTTGAATGGCCATTTGAGGATGGCTATGTTCCCATCCTGTACCATAACTAACTACAACTTTCACCTCTATTACATGTCACACAAAGTCAATTCCAAGATAACACGACCCACAGAAAGTCTTGTGCTCCAGCCCAAACATATGAAAACAATTCTATGATATAGCAACATATATTCATATATATATTGACTTCATCATGCTTTGACATTTTTCTTCTAAATCTAAACAGTTTATTCCACTCTTTAAATTCTAAACAGTTTATTCCACCCTACATTCATATGCTTTAAATGTGATTTGTTTTAATGATCTTCATCTTTCAATCATTTTAGGATATTCTGATGCTGGGTGCCGTGGGAGCTTTTGGCTGGAGTGGGACAATTGTCCAGGAGACCTCTCACAGACACCTGATCTTTCCTAAACAAGCCTTTGACCAAATTCTGCAAGATAGAAATCACAGTTCCTATTTAGGTAAGGTAGAGCAGTATTTGGTTCAGCAAACTTAAGTTTGTTGAATCTCAGAGGCAGTTCAGGAAAACCCTTGCCCTGCTATCTAATTATCCTATTTATTATACATATAAATGTCCCTTTGCCGATCACGCCTTAACCCCTAGCTACTTAAGGAAACACTATATTATTAACTCATGAATCCCTTCTGATTGCTCAAGTGGTTGCAATTGCTGGAACAGGATCATGTTTCTTCCAAATGGAAATGGTTTCTAAAAGCTAGTATGATAAGTAGTAGTCTTATATTATTTTAGAACTAACTCATAGGTTTCTTGCCCTTATAATAAGCACACGCAGATTTTGAGGACTTATTATGGGACAGTTCCTGAGCTACCTGGTCTGTCTACATAAGTATTCAGTTGCTTCCAGCAGCCTTTTCAGAGTTGTTTTACCCTTGAGAGCTAATGAGTTTAAAAACTTTCCTTAAGTTCAACAACCTGGTGAGTAGTGACACAGAATATGCACGTGAACTAATTCTAAGGCCTGTTTCCATGGCCTTTTAAATTCATTCTTCATTCATTGAAGAAACTTTTGTTGAATGCCAAGTTCATAGGTGGCTGATGAGACCAACTCAGAATCTAGGGCTGGCTTTATAGGTAGAGGTCTCACCTGTGCAGCTCAAACAGCAGGAACAATTCATTTTAGAAAAAGAAAGCTGTGCCCTCTGTGCTGCCCTCAGTAGCCTAGGAACTGTGTCTCACACCTGACGTCAGAGGACTTCTGATCCCCTCTGCTAACTTTTTGACACCTTACCTGCTGACATATTTAGTGGCACTCACGTGGTGACTTGACTTCTTTTTTAGGTTACTCTGTGGCTGCGATTTCTACTGGACAAAGCACTCACTTTGTTGCCGGTGCTCCTCGGGCAAGTTATACCGGTCAGATAGTGCTGTACAGTGTTAACGAGAAAGGCAACGTCACCGTCATTCAGGCCCACAGAGGTGACCAGGTAAACCGCACTGTTTGTCAGGTGACATTCACTTTATGGACAACTGGGACAGGTGGGCAGGTGGATGGGCAGACATGGAAACTCACATGCCCCAAGTGGTACTTGGGTTCCACTCTGTGACCCGAGTTTACTTGTTATATTTCTTAAGTCTTTGCAACAATGCAAGACCTACCATCCCCTTTTGATAGCCTAATACAAGTTTAACTAGCTTTTTTTTTTTTTTTTTTTTGAGGCAGTCTCACTCTATTGCCCAGGCTGGACCAGTGCCATGACCTCAGCCCTGCTCACAGCAACCTCAAACACCTAGCCTTAAATGATCTTCCTGCATCAGCCTAGGATTACAGGCATGAGCCACCGTGCCCAACCTGTTTTTTTCTTTTTTTTTTTCATTTCTCATTCATTTCTAAATCTTTAAAAAGAGTTCACATCGACGTGCATTGAACATTGTTGAATGGGGTGAATGCTCAAAGTCCCGGCTTCTCTTACTCGACTTGATCTCCACCTCCTCCTCCTGTCTAGATCTACTTATCTGTCCTAGATCGTGCCGTGGATGCTTAAATCGTTCATGCTGTTGCACTTCTCCTCTCTGAAAACTCCTTGTCTTCTTTAAGATGTGATTTGAATCATAGCTCAGTTTCAAAGCCTCCTGACCCTCCTGCTCTCCGCTGACTCAGCATTGAGACTTGCCCCTTTGCAACCTGTCTGACCACAGCAGCTCCATTCGCGGTGCCCCAACCTCTACCCCTCCTGTTTTCTCCACAGCATCCCTCGCCTACCTACTAACGGTTTGTTGTCTTCTAAGTGTGGTCTTTGACACACTGGCATCAGTACCTGGAGCACTTACTTAAAATGCTGTGTTCTGGATCACATCCTAGGCATTGACTGCATCAGAATTTTCAGAAATGGGGCTGAGGAATCTGTATTTTGAAGACGTTTTTCTTGGTGATTCTTGTGCACACTCAGGTTTAAGAACCAGATGTTACATCTGTCATCCCTTCATGTTCTTACACCTTACGAGAAGTAAACACTTCATTTTGGTGTGATGAGTGAATGAATAAAAGTTCAGTGTAATAGTAGGAGTATATAAATCTTAGGAATCCTATTTTTTTTTTATTTTGAGATAGAGTCTCACTATGTTGCCCTCGATAGAGTGCGGTTGCATCACAGCTCACAGCAACTTCAAACTTTTGGACTTAAGTGATTCTCTTGCCTCAGCCTCCCAAGTAGCTGGGACTAAACACACCTACTACAAAACCCAGCTATTTTTGTTGCTGTTGTTGTAGTTGTCATTGTTGTTTAGCAGGCCTGGGCCAAGTTTGAACCCAGTAGCCCCCGTATTTGTGTCCAGCGCCCTAACCGCTGAGCTACGAGCACAGAACCAGGAATCCTAACATTAATGTGCTTTATGACTCCAGATTGGCTCGTATTTTGGTAGCGTGCTGTGTTCTGTTGATGTGGATAACGACAAAATTACAGATGTGCTCTTAGTGGGGGCGCCAATGTACATGAATGACCTCAAGAAAGAAGAAGGGAGAGTCTACCTGTTTACTATCATAAAGGTAAAAATATATTTTTTTATTAAGTTTATGAATTAATAAAAAATATGTGCTGTGGACAGCTTCACTGATTAAAAAAAAATTGCATTGTTTAGTGTAACATTTAGGTATACATCCAACTCTTGAAATCTCCAGTCCTCGAAAATGAAGCTTAGTATATTTTAACATCGAAAAGCACAGTTTTTTCAGCTTGCAAACCGAATGCTCTAAATCTATGCACATACACCGAGATACGTCAGTGAAATCCAAAAGGAAAACTGAGTTAAAGGCACAAGTTCACAGAGACAATTAGGTGACACTAGAGGGGGAAGGATGGAAACAGAGCAGCTGGTGGTATAATACAGCAAATACTGTGTTCGGTTGTTGTGGTATTTTGTCCTATCTTATTTATTTAAATTAATGTAAACTATAACACAATTTAAAGCAGTTATCCATACAAAGGTTTAATTGAGAATATAATAAAGGAAGGCTATCTTTACTTGCTTAAAAACTTTTAAAAAGTCCCAGCTTTTCAAATGTTCCTTGCTTGTCACATATCCTGGATCATCACTAACTGTTGAAGATGAAAAGATCTAATGACTTTATCAAAAAGTAACAAGTGAATTTCTACGAGATTAGGAGAAAACAATCAACCCTGACCCAGTTTCATGGTTGAGGAGCGTCGCTTTCTTGTGAAGTCATGAAACATTTCCAAATTTGATCGCTAAATCTGAAGGGAAAAATACGTGGGTTTGACAAGAAAACGCCTTTTCTTTGGGGCATAACTATAGGGTTTCTTATAATGGGATAGTAACAATTTCATTTTCCACTTTCTGTATTATTATAATTATGTGCCCAATCAGTAATTTTTAAATTAAGTCTAAATTAAGGTATTGTGTCTTATTTTGTTTTGTGCCTACTTAACTTCATTTAAGACACGAGTGGACTTTAGCCAGAAAATGTCCAAATCATAAAGTTTATAAACAGGTGAACATACTAATATTGGGGGAAACGAAGACAAAGGAAGGTTGTTCAGCTACAGGAAAGAAAATGATCTCCTCTCACCTTGGTTTGTGGAATTCTTGCTTATAATTCTCATCAGAAAGTGAGAACTTTGAATTCTCAGTTCAACACTGTCCACTTTTAATGTATTAAAAATTGGTTTCGTTACCAATTGCTGTGAAACTTGCTTCACACAAGTTCTGGAGTTTGCTCTAACCATCCTTCCTCCCCCCCCTGCAAGGGCATCTTGAGTCAGCACCAATTTCTTGAAGGCCCGGAGGGCTTTGAAAATGCTCGATTTGGTTCAGCGATTGCAGCTCTTTCAGACATCAACATGGATGGCTTGAACGATGTGATCGTTGGTTCACCGTTAGAAAATCAGAACTCGGGAGCTGTGTATATTTACAATGGTCATCAGGGCACTGTTCGCACGAAGTATTCCCAGGTAACCCATGAGCCACACAGTCATAATTTGAGTAGCATCATATTAGAGGTAGAGTATCATGTGGACCGTCAAGTCATCTCTCTGAATCTCACAACTTCATTCATTCGCCCAACAAATGTTTAGTGAGCATTTACTATGTGGCCAATCATAATACTATTCTAGTCTCTGGGGGCTGTGAGACTAGGACAGACTAAATTCTGCTCTTATTGACCTTACATTTTAATATAGGACACAAATGAAAAAAAAAAGAGAGAAAAATTAATAAGATAAGGTGTCTCAGGTAGTAATAAAGATAAATAAGGTAAAGCGTTCCAGATACTAATGAAGACAAAGGAATTTTTTTCAAAGGGAAAGGAAACTAAAATAAGGAGTAACATTTTAGGGATGGGAGGTATCAGGTGGCTAAAAAGCTGACTTTATTTCATTTTTTTATTTATTTTTGTTGTTGTTGCAGTTGTCATTGTTTTAGCTGGCCTGGGCCAGGTTAAAAGTCCCCAGCCTCGGTATATGTGGCTGGTGCCCGACCCACTGAGCTACAGGCGCTGCCCTGAAAAGCTGACCGTAGACGGCCTCCCTTAGTAGGCAAGTTTTGAATAAGACTTGAGGGAAAAGAGCTAACATAGGAATCTGGATCAGAACTTGCATCTGCTTCTTCCCAGTTCATTGGTCTTTTCTGTTGTTGGTTATTTTATGTTGAGGAGTCATGCTGTTTCCTGGATGAAATTCTGGCTGCAAGAATGATCCAGAGATCAGATTAGAGAAAGATTGAGAAAGCAGTGGATTCTGTGAGAATAAGGACAACTTGGAAAATGACCATATAGAGAATATAATAATCTAGTGTTGAGGCTGCCATTTTTCTGGATCAGCTGCAGTGCATTCTAAGTTTTGTGTCAAATTTTTCTCTTTTAGAAAATCTTGGGATCCGATGGAGCCTTTAAGAGCCATCTCCAGTACTTTGGGAGATCCTTGGATGGCTACAGAGATTTAAATGGGGATTCCATCACTGATGTGTCTGTTGGTGCATTTGGACAAGTGGTTCAACTCTGGTGAGTCAGTGAGAACCAGACACAAACTAGCTAATCACGGATGACCTACCAAGAAGTAGAATAGATGGCTTCGCTGATACTGGGGAAATGCTACACACATTATGTAAGACTATTGGGAATTTATTTATCATAGTTTCAGAAAGGAAGAAATATTTTTTTTCCTGGTAGAGAAAAATATATATATATTTTCTTACCATTGGTATAAAATTTCTCTTATTTATATGGTGAAAAGAAATAGTGTGTCAAACACACAAAGGCCTTGCTATCTAGGATATTTCTAAATGTTATCTTCTATAAACAGGCTTACTTCAGCTTACAGAAAGAAAGCGTCATGAGAGTGCATATAAAATACTGAAAATTCAGGCTCGGCACTTGTAGCTTAGTAGCTAGGGCACCAGCCACATAACACTGGACCTGGTGGGTTCATACCCAGCCCAGGCCTGCCAAACAACAATGACAACTACAACCAACAAATAGCTGGGCGTTGTGGTGGGCACCTGTAGTCCCAGTTACTTCTCTTGAGGCAAGAGAATTGGTTAAGCCCACAAGTTGGAGATTTCTGTGAGCTGTGATGCCACAGCACTCTACCCAGGATAGAATGTCTCAAAAATAAAAAATAAATACTGAAAACTCAGACCACACAAGTGTAACTTGTTATGTGACTAAAAGTTATATTTTAAAATTATTAGTCATAAACAAGAAGCCATTCTTTAGGCTCAGAATACTTCTCAATGATCTCCCTAGGAGTTAGAGATCGGAGGGGACTTATTCAAAAGTCATGTGATTCAAAGTCAAAAATAAGTATGTTGGGGTGGTAAGGGAATAGAAACAGAAAGAAATAATTACCTGATAAAGAGCCCCATTCATTTGTTTTTATCTGTTGAAAAATGTGCTTTAAATGTTCAAATATATCAAGGACAGAAAAACATTATTCACTGATGTTTTGTGATTTAGGAGTGTAGTGATACTATTTACAAAAGTCATTTGTGCTTTTAAAGAATGAAATGCACTGATTTTATTGCAGAATGAAACTTCTATATGGAAAAAATAAAACTCAAAAATAGTATTTAAGACTTTAGAAAAGAAGAAAATATATTTACGTCACCAAATCAGTTAAAATCATTTAAAGGTAGCCTACTGACAGGAAGTACAAAGTGTGATATAATAATATGGCTGATTTTTACACAATTTTATCACACCTCTCAGTGGGCGTCACAGTGGGCTTCACACTTAGTAGGCTGTTTGTTTACTAGACTGTGACACTCTTTCATATGGTCAGTGATGGCCAAACTTTTCTCTTTGAAGATAGATTCGATTCTTCAAAAAAGTCAAGATGCACAGAATCAAATCAGTATACTAAGATGACCAGTCGAGCTAGGTTACTGACATTTTGTAGTCGTCTTTCTGGGCAACCCCCTGAAAGCAATATTTTTAAAACAACTTTACACCATATTTAATTCAATGACATCTCGAATGGAATAAGCACTCAGTCTTTCAAAGAAAGCATTCACATAGACATTTTAGATCTTATGACTTTAAGGACATGTTGGATTTGTTCTTAAAAGTTTTATAAATACTTATTGGGGGGCCTGATATATACATATAGTTTTCAATTGACTACCATCCTTCAAATGATACCTGATTTTTTTTTTTCTTTTTTGAGACAGGGTCTCACTCTGATACCCTGAGTAGAGTGCTATGGTATCATAGCCCATAGCAACCTCAAACTCTTGGGCTTGAGCAATCCTCTGGCCTCAGCCTCCTCCATAGTAGCTGGGCCTACAGGTGTCCATCACAACATTTGGCTAATTTTTGTATTGTTTTAGTTTTTTTTAGTAGAGATGGGGGTCTTACCGTTTCTCAGCTGATCGCCAACACCCAAGCTCAAGCAATCCACCTGCCTTCATCTCCCAGAGTGTTAGGATTACGGGTGTGAGCCACGGTGCCCAGCCATGGTACCTGAAGTTTTTAAAAAATGTTTTCTATGAGGCCAGATATTGTGGCTCATGCCTATAATCCCAGCACTCTGGGAGGCCGAGGTGGGTGGATTGCTTGACCTCAGGAGTTTGAGATCAGCCTGAGCAAGAGCAAGACCCCAATTCTAAAAATAGCCAGGTATTATGGTGGATGCCTAAAGTCCCAGCTACTTGGGAGAATGAGACAAGAGAATCACTTGAGCCCAAGAGTTTGAGGTTGCCGTGAGCTGTGAAGC
>NW_003852400.1:43865129-43867543 GCF_000181295.1 Otolemur garnettii | reverse complement strand
GGACTTTTTTATTGATAAAACAGAGGCAATATTTGTTCTGTCTGTTTCACAGGAGCATTGCAAGGAGCAAATGAGGCCATGTGTCAAATATCTATAGGGTTGAGCCAGGGTCAGAAATCTGGAGCTCACTGTAGCGGCCTCATTCTTTTTCTGGTGTCTGTCTAGTTGCCACCATCATAGCTGTATGCCACTCCTGAAAGGATCCCGCCCAGCCACCAAGGCAACAGGAAAATAGCCGCAACCACACTCCTCAGCCTTGCCACCCCCACCCTCCCACTTTCTCTCTCCCCTAACTGTGAGGAGAGTGACTAGCACTGCTACCAGCTGGCCAAACATGACAGAGGCCGTGACTTTGCACTTCACTTGCAAGAGGTTGCAGATGCCTATCCCGCAGTCATGCATGTGTTTGTTTAGTGAAAGATATTCTGTGTGGACTGTGCTGGTGATACAGTCACAAACAAAGACATTATCTCTGCCTGTCATCATAGAGCTTACAAATACAAAATACTACTAACATGTTTAGACAAAGAGTAGAGAGAGGAATTCCGTAACACCAGCACTGGGTCCTCTATGCAAAGGCCATAATATAGGCACTCAGAAATAATGTCTGTGCTTCCATTTCTTTCTTTCAGGTCACAAAGTATTGCTGATGTAGCTGTAGAAGCTTCATTCACACCAGAAAAAATTACTTTGTTCAACAAGAATGCTCAGACAGTCCTCAAACTCTGCTTCAGTGCAAAGTTCAGACCTACTAAGGAAAACAGTCAAGTGGGTGAGTAGAGCTGACTTAATCTGAGCAGAGACGGTTTGCTTTCCAGGGCCTAACCTATATCATGTTAGTAGATCAAGAGAAATAAGGGGATTTAGTTGCCTAAACTGAGATTGCCACACATTTGAGGTGCCCGAGAATAGTTCATCAGTCCTGGAATGTTTGTTTAGATCTTTCCCCTCAACTCTAATAGGCGACGTTCTGCCGCAGAAAGTAGTCATCGTGAAGACATAATCCAGGGCCCTCTCAACACTGTCCTGCAAGTTTATCATGCCCGCAGTTCTCTCGTTTAAAATCTTGGGCACACACCGACTACTCTGGACTTCTGCTACTCATAAACCAGTGACCACTATTTCACTACACTGTGATCTATGTAGGGCGTGGGTGGTAAAAGCATCAAGTACTATCTTGTTCTTAGGGAATTAGTAAATATAAAATAATAAAAGAAAAAATGGAAAGCACTACATAATGGGTGCCCAGTGTTCTAAAGTTTCTAATAATACAGAGTAATAAGAATCTGAATTGTGTCCCACCAGACAGGGGAGGATGAGGAAAACAATGCGGGCAAATGAGCAGGAATTGTCCTCTCTCCCGGGGCTCAAGTCATCTTTCACGACCTGGCCGGGGTCCTACGTCCTCTTTGAAGCAATTTCTAACCACTCTATCTCACATCCATTTGTCCTGCCCCAGTTATCTCAGCGTTCTTAATATGTATCATGCAATTTAACACTGGATTCAAAGCCACCTTCCTTCTTTGGCTGTTTTTTTTCATAGATCCTAATCCCTCTTCCATTTCCACGCCCACTGCTTCACTTCCCTAGCCTAAAAAACAGGCTAATCCCTCCTCTTTCAGATTTTGGCTCCAAACTTCAGAAACTATAGTTCCTCCAGGTATTTGATTACATGGCAAATAAATAAGCTAACTTAAAGGCTGAAAAGAAAGAAGCAGGTTCTTGGCTACAATCATACCGTGATATAAATCAAGTAAGAACACAGAGCTGAAGTTAGATTCCCACCTTGGCACACCTTCCCTAGTTTCCTACTTTCCATATCCATTTGGAAGTGCTGCTTTCAGGTGTTCACACATTAACCCAGCTCTGAGGAGCATATCCAGCTGAGGAGCCATGATAGTTAAATCAGAACCGGTTGCTGTGTAAACACAAGGTGGCTAGTCTGCCTAAAAGAGTGACTTGGAACATGTCTCAGCCAGCAGGAATGGCTGGCTGGGCAGCTCTCCTGGCCCTGAGTATAGATATGCCTCGTGGGTCTTCCACTTTCTGACCATGCTTCACTTCTGGTGCTGCTGCACTCTCAAAAATTCTACTTGCAGAGAATGTCCTTCCTGGACCTGCTGCCGAGGGTCTCTGGCCATTTTTGCCGTCAGGCATCTTCCCCCTTTGAATCCTTTTCCCCGATGTGTTCAGGTCCCCACAGACAAGCCGAATGAAACGACTGTGACATCAGTAGTCACTTCATCGTTGGCAATGATCATGTGTTCATAGTGATTTCCTCCCCCTCCCCTGCCTGATGAGACACAGTTCAAACTCATATTACTCCGCATTAGAAAGTATAAAACACTGGCACACATTCCTGTGTTTACACATTGTTGTGTCTGGCAAGATGTGTAAATAATGTGTAAAATCTT
>NW_003852400.1:43858942-43864796 GCF_000181295.1 Otolemur garnettii | reverse complement strand
TAGATATTTTAAAGGTAACATGAAGGATTCCTGTTTTGGAAGCATATTCAACCTGTAAACTATTGAATATTATAAAATAAGATACAATAACCCCAAATAAGTTAGTTGAAGCTATGAATAGCACCAAATGTCCCCTTGCAATTTTGGACACGTGGCTAGTGGACTTTAGTTGAAGGTAGTGACTCTAAGAGTTTGGACATTCGCTACTGACTTTGGTTTATAACACATAATGATTCCTCATGGCTTAGTGTTACTATCTCTGTTATACGGACAAGGAAAAAGAGGTTCAGAGAGGTTAAATAACTTGTGAAAGTCACAGAGCTCATTAACTGTGGTATTAGGATTCAAACCACATCCGTCTGGTTCAAATCCAAGTACTTCAGTAATGCTGCATGCATTTCCCCATGTAAGCTTCTAGAAAATGCCAGGGACTGTACATGTCCCCTTAGAGTATATCCGTTAATTCTCACAATAACAGTTAATTCCTACAATGGCAGAGAAACAGAAAGAACATGGGCTCTTATTTTTAAAATTCCCAAATTTTATTTCTGAGCATGCCCTCCCTGTATGAACGTAAGTGACATTGACCTCTTTTATTCTACTTCATAATAAGATAACAATATCCCCTTCCCAGGTTTATGGCAACCCTCTGACAGCCCGTGAGATTGTGTTGGGTTGCAGGCAATCTGTAGCTGTCGGTTTCCTTTCTGTATCTCCAGGCTGTGGAAGATGAGAGGAATGTTTGAGGGAGTGAGTAATTTGCCCAAGTTCATCCACCACGTTTCCTGATGGCAAGTTCCATGTTCTTTCCACTGCCCCAAGCCACGTTTCTCTGAATCACGTTTCTGTATATCGACAGTCAACTAGATGATATCAGAGCTAGAATTACAAAGGCCAGGGTTCACTTTCCACCCCTGTAAAGACTTCCCACATTTTCTTAAAGTCAGGTACTTTGGTCCAGGAAGACACAGTATTGCGGGGATGCTTTTTCCTTCTAAGTTCAACTGTAATAACATTTCTTTATGGTCTTACTGTAGCCATCATGTGTAACATCACGCTGGATGCCGATGGATTTTCATCGAGAGTAACCTCCAGGGGGGTATTTAAGGAAAATAATGAGAGGTTCCTACAGAAGACCATGGTAGTAAATCAGGCACAGAGCTGCTCGGAGCACGTCATTCAGATACAGGTGAGGCCTCTGGCCGTCATCTCTTTTCACCTCGTTTCTTCTTAAAGTCTAATGAAAGGTGAAAGTCTAAACATATGCATTAGAAAGTGCTTGCCCTTCTAAGGAATGCCTTCCCTGTCTAATCCCATCAACGGGAGGCACATTCCCTTTTGCTAATTCTGATGATCACATTCTATTATTATGTACGTCAGTAGTGTTACATTTCATTTGGAATTGCAACTAAAAGGGCTGGAAATTAGATTCTGAAAGAAATCAAAGAAAAAGTTTGACAGAGAGAACTTTCCGTTGGCCCTCAATTTTATTTTGACATTTTCCTATCAGGGAAAAATGTCATGCACTTTTAAGCTGCTGAAAAAGATCAGCTCCACTGTGGTTTCCACTATTCAAGTTGACATAGATGAAGTATGGGGGGTTATGAGGTAAAAATTATTCACTCTAATCTGATGTCAGAATGACTGTCGTTCACATGAACTTTGAAAACCTCCCAAGTAGGAAAAATGCTTTTCAGGAGAAAACCTCCAGCAGGAAATTTATTTTATAAATGACATGGATATTTTCCCCCTTAGAAACCACAGAATAGTATTTAAAAAAAGAAATTTACTCAGGAAACCACTTTTAAAATGAGCTATTTAAGTACTTTCCTAGAATATGGTTCCCAGAGTGTAAGATGCAAAAGAACAGCCAAGAAAACTTTGATAGAGTCCATATTCAGGGTCCCCAACACCAGAAATCTCAGTTGGAGGGTTCAGGGAATATGCAGGTTTAAGGGGCACCCCGAGATTTCTGATGCAGATGGATAGGCAGAGATGAGACTTCAAAAAATGCTAAGAGTTGGAAAAACATAAACGTTAATAGTTAGATGAATTAAAAGCAATTTTTTAATTTTTTGTTGAATTTGAAGGTTGTTTGTAAAGACTTTTTGTAGTTAAGGTGCCAATTATAGATTCTTTACAGGGCAAAAAAGCTGGTTTCCGTACTCTCCCATCCTGTGCTAAGTGGTGGATCAAATAATCTATATTGGGGGAGTGAAGACAGCCAGGCTGTTTTTTGTTTAAAAAAGAAACAAAACTCCACTTTATTATTTGACATTAGTGCCAGTTAAAATCCATCCTATGTGTCAAGTCTGCAGCCAGTTCAAGAAACATCTCCTCTTGGTCAAAGAGCTGTCCTGTGGATGGGTCCCCAAAGGGCTCAACACTTTGGACAAAGTCCTGCCTCGGGATGCATTAAACAGTACTGAAAATACCACTTCTCAGGAAAAGGCAAATTAGAATTTTAAGGTTTATCATGTGTATATACGTGGTGCTTTCCTGACAAGAGCTGAGAAATGGTTTACAAGATGGCTGAAGGACTTTCTTAGCCCCGTTTCAGCAGTCTTCCATTTTCATTAGACAGAAAGCCTCAAAAAGTGGAAGGGCCCATGACGTCTAGAATGCAAATCCCCAATGCTTTATACTGGAGGCGAAGTGGAGGAGCGGTACTTGTAGGTCCAAAGGGCTGGATTTGATGACTCTCGAGTGATACATGCATCCTCTTGTATGGCAAAGGAATGATGCAGATCCGAACAGCTAGGGCCAGAATTCGGGGAGGTTAATTTAGGATGTGGAGATCACATTTATCAGATTTGGTGGAGCAGAATCAGCCTACGACCAAGGAAGGGGTCTATCACCTGATAGCCAGCCCAGGGCACCTTCCCTTCTACGTATAATTTTCTCTTCCAGAATTTGGCCAGAAGACCTAAGGACTCTTAAATCTTGGCAATAGGAATAGAGGGTGTGATGACAATCCAAGAGCTGGGTACGGACAGATGAGTCTTTTAAGCATTAAAACTGGAAATAACATCCAGACATTACATTTACTGCATATGAATAATGAGATTACTGATGAGCTGAACTAAGAATCCCTGTTTCAGATTTTTACTGGACTTAAGTTACCTACAGTTTCTTGCAATAGCGAGGCTAAAAACAATCAGGACAGAAGAGAAGAAGCAAGAATCTTGATCATTCAAAACAAGGATATTCGACATAATTGAGGGCTCTGTTCTTAATTATAAACACATTTGTGGTCATTTTATTGTTTTAAAACTACCATGCCCTAATAAATTTTTGTGTGTGCGTGTGTGTGTTTAGGAGCCCTCTGATGTTGTGAACCCTTTGGATCTGCGTGTGGATATCAGTCTGGAAAACCCCGGCACTAGCCCTGCCCTGGAAGCCTATTCCGAGACTGCCAAGGTCTTCAGTGTAAGCGCAGCCTACCTGCCCTTCCTGGATTTCAGCGGGCTATCCAAGTTTCACAGTCACTGTAGCAGTGTTTGAAAGATGCTTAGGACACAGCCTTCAAATTCTGAATTTTGTAAATACAACACAATTGCATATGTGTTCACTTCACTAGTGTTTTAGTTCCATGAAGGCAGGGATCTTTGTCTTTCTGGTTCACTGCTCTGTTTCCAGCCCCTAGAGCAGTGCCTGGCCCACTGGAGGTGTTCCAAAAATATTTGCTGAAGAAATAAATAAAAGTAAAGTGAACACTCTGTGCTCACTTAGAAGTTAAAATATTATCAATACCTGTGAAGCTGCGTGTTACTCCCCCCATCACATCCACTTTCATCTGCAAATCATGATCTTGAACTTGGTGCTTCTCAATGACTTTCCTTATGACGTTGCTCAATGTTGGCTGATTTTACGTTTTATGTGAATGGAATTTATACAATATGTTTCCTTCTCAAATTTACTTTTTCAACCCAAGAGCAAATGAATCTCTTTGCCTTTTTTGTAGATTCCTTTCCATAAAGACTGTGGTGAGGATGGACTTTGCGTCTCTGATCTAATCCTGAATGTCCAACAATTCCCAGCTGCTCAGTAAGTTTTATGTCAAAGCCCAGTGTAACAGGTGGAAATAAAAGTCACACTAGATTACTTTATTCAAAGAAATGTTTATGGGGCTCAGCGCCTGTGGCACAAGTGGCTAAGGCACCAGCCACATACACCTAGGTGGCAGGTTCGAATCCAGCCCAGGCCCACCAAACAACAATGATAGTTGCAACCAAAAAATAGCCAGGCGTTGTGGCGGGCGCCTGTGGTCCCAGCTACTTGGGAGGCTGAGGCAGGAGTTGGAGGCTTGAGCCCAGGAGTTGGAGGTTGCTGTGCTGTGAGCTGTGATGCCACAGCACTCTACCCAAGGGGACAGCTTGAGGCTCTGTCTCCAAAAAAAAAAAAAAAAGAAATGTTTATGGAGTCTCTTCCTACAAAAGAAACATTCATTCATAACTGGTAAAGACTTTTAAAAACTAAATTTTAATTTCCACCATCCACACAGGGGTAAAACAATAAGAAATATAAAATTGTCTTTATTCAAATGGTTTCTTTCTCTTGAATGGAATAGTAACAAAGAAGAAAACCCAATGGCGTTTACTTATTTAATGTCATTATCATTTGATAGATGGTTTATTATTAAGCAATTTTCTCAGTATTCCAAAGAAATCTGAAGAGTATATATTTTTTAGATGAGTAAAGTTCTTGAATACTGGCATTTTTAAACATCCTAATGACTTTCTTTTTTCTCCTTTTTAACAGAGAACAGCCCTTTATTGTCAGCAACCAAAACAAAAGGTTAACCTTCTTAGTGACACTGAAAAACAAGAGGGAAAGTGCATACAACACCAGGATTGTGGTTGAGTTTTCAGAAAACTTATTTTTCTCTTCGTCCTCCCTGCTGGTAGGTGATGACACCCTGCACTCAAACCTCTGCTGTGTTCCCTGCTTGTCGTCTGTCTTCTCCGCATCCTCTGTGTTATCTGGAGGGACACCTTCACTCTCGGCATGATCCATCCTCACTCTAGGGCTTCTGAATAGTTAAGCCGCATGAGAACATTGCCTGGCTCTGTTTCTAGGCCAGCTCTGCTTCACAGCTTGGGTCAGTTTTTCCTTTACCCTGAAACTTGGCAGCAGCAGCCAGACGCTCCTGTAACTCCTCTCGAGCCTTCTGTGAGATGAGGCCGCCACGGTCCACACAGATGCTGTGCACTTGCTCCGAGACGTTTGAGTTCCAAAGCTTCGTTGGAGCTTTGCAGCCACAGCTCTTGCTCCTGCCAAGATCATGCATTCCAGCACAGCCAGTTAATCATGTTGACTTGATCACTATTCCAGGAACACACTTGACCGTGAGGGCTCCCTGGTCCTTCCCCTACTGCCAAGCAATGAGGAAAAAGGAGAGGAGGAAAAGTTGAGATTTTCCAAACAAGTTGATTGATCAAATGATTAAACGGTGGTTTCATTTGGTCCAAAGTTAACATGTTAATATGAGCTTAATCAATCTAGAGTCCTAAACCTATCCTGACTTTGGCATTTAAATGTCCTGTGCCAAATGGCAACTACTTATTTTGAAGTGGAAAAGAAACTTGAAGAAACTAAAAAAGATACTTTCAATTATGGAAAATATAAATACTAATATGTGATTTTGTTTTCTTCTCTCAAAAATGTAAGTTTCAAAGATATTGAGAGAGAGGTATTCCCACAAAAGCATTTCTGAATATTGGATTAAAGTTCTTCATGTTGCTGAAATATAAAATCTATGATTTCCTTATGAGAAAAAAATCTAGTATTTATTCTCTTTTTTAGCCTGAGTTCAGATCCTGGTTATCTTTAGGGTTAGTAATGAAATCAGGAT
>NW_003852400.1:43849884-43858552 GCF_000181295.1 Otolemur garnettii | reverse complement strand
ACAGACACACACAGACACACACACAGAGAGACACACACAGACACACACAGACACACATACACACACAGCCACACACATACACACAGACACACACAGACACACACAGGCACACACACAGGCACACACATACACACACATACACACAGATACACAGACACATACACACACAGACACACACACAGACACACACATACAAACACACACAGAGACACACACAGACACACATATACACACACAGAGAGAGACACACACAGAGAGACACACACGCATACACACACATATAGAGAGACACACAGAGACACACACACACAGACACACACATATACATAGACACACACACAGACACACAGACGCAGACACACAGACACACACACACACAGACACATACCCACACACGTTGTATGCTATTTGATCATCGTTGTTTCCTTGGTTTCATTTAGGTTGATGGGACAGAAGTAACGTGCCAGGTTGCCTCCTCTCAGAAGTCTGTTACCTGTGGCGTAGGCTACCCTGCTGTAAAGAGAGGTCAACGGGTACGACTTGCATTTCATCCTCAAATTAACTCGTGTGATTTACCGACATAAATCCTCTTTATTAGCTATCATTTGATAGGTATTACAAAATTACTGGCTGCATCCTTAGAGGAAGTTTTAATATCTGCAAATTTTCTTTAAAATTTAGTAAAATTTTTAGTACAATTTTAGTAAAAGTAGGATTTTTTAGTAACATTTTTAGTAAAAATTTTAGTAGTAAAAGTGGGATTTCCCCCATGCAAGGCATTCCAAATGGCACACCCAATATAAAAATTATTTTTGCCTGAATATGTTGGTCATCATTGGTCAAAATGCTGCACAGAGTCGCAGAGACCATTTGGTAGCCCCTGGTGACAAGTGTCACATCAGCACCAGTGTACAAGTCTGTGCCTGGATAGCTAATGTGTGTCCATTGAAAGCTAAGCTTTCAAATAAATAATGACATTCTACCAGTCTGAAATCTTAAACTGCACATAAAAGCAAGTTTACTGTCATGGGAAATGTTTTTTTCTTTATGTTGGCCCCTGCATATGAAGCATTTTAGATTGATAAATTTTAATTTTGCATGTAGGTGACTTTTACTATGAACTTTGACTTCAATCTCCAAAACCTTCAAAATCAGGCATCTCTCAGTTTCGAAGCTTTAAGGTAAGACATAATGAAGTCATGAATTGCTGCTGGATGGCTCCTGTACACTTCTCCTTAAGTAATTCCCTAATGTTTGCTTCTACAGCGAAAGCCAAGAAGAAAACAAGGCAGATAATTTGGTCAACCTCAAAATTCCTCTTTTGTATGACGCTGAAATTCACTTGACGAGGTAGGTGAAGTGAGGGGAGCCTGTCACCATCGACACTCCTCCAGGTTAGGGCACGTCTGGCTTGGGACTTAAGAAGTCTTCTCTGTGCACAGTGTTAACTGAAGAAGGTGAATTAAAACGTTTCCCCCTTGTCAACTAAAACAAGAGTCCACAGGCAGATTGGTCCCAAGGAAAACCTTGAGTGACTTCAGGTTGATTGACTGAGCAGCACCAGAAAGGCAGAGAACTAACCCTTTGGCTACACGTCATGGTGTTGCCACATGTCTGCCACTGCTCTGCAGGCCCGCAGAGGAGTTGTAAACTTCCCAAGTACTTGATACAGAACTCTCCAGGGTCCAGAGAGTTGCCAGCACTTTTTTTTTCACTGCCTAATTCCTATTATACATGAGCTCTCAGGGAGTATCCACGTTCCTGGAAACTCATGCCCCTCACACAATGCTTTGCACATACCAGAGCCACAGAAAACACTGGGTCGAATCCCAGATTCAACGTCTAGATCAGGTCTGGTTTCTGCATGGAGAATTTCCTGACAGAACAGATTAGGGATTTCTTCCATTTGGGAGGAAATGAAGGGTATTCCAAAGGAGGTCACCTGTAAAGAAATGCTTTAGTCCCTGTCTTCACCTGGCCAAAGTGACTGAACTAGAGAGCAGTGGTCAAAACGGTACTGGTTGAGACCAGCTATCGTGAACTGTTCAGAAAAACAGGTGTCTTGGGAAGTGAGTAACATATAAGCACCACAGGTTCTGAGGTTGGTATTATCCTAATCACACTTAGAAGGGAAGCGAGCTCATGGCACGGCTGTGCAGGTGTGTGGGCCACCGGCGAGGCCCACCTCCAAAGCTGGTAACCAGAGCTCTCTACCTGGAGAAGCACTAAGGCGACTTCCCAGCACAGACGGATACCCCTGAAAACACACTGCAGTGTCTTCCCCAGGAGCCCAGTGACAGCAGGTTATTCCAACATCTACCACTTCATCCAAGCCCCTAAAACCCTGGAATTTGTGGATCATCTAGTGTACATTGCTGAGCAAAAACAAAAAGGAAAATATGCCATCATGTCTAGAGCCTGAGACACGTGAACAAAGATGAAAAGAATGTTTCTGTATTAAGTCAGTAGAAACAAAATCCAATCCAAGTCATCCATCTCTGAAAAATTCATCAGTAACTGGAGACTTCAAAGGATCCCCACTTGCTAAAATAAGTAACTAAAAACAAATCTCTTCAACCAAAGAGATTAAAAATGCAACATTATCTGAATTTTTTTCATCCTACTCTCATTGATTCTTTATTCTACTAAAACATTTTTGTCAATTCATCCTTTTGATCATTCTGTTTTCTTTCCATGGCCAGCTTTTTAGAGAGGTGTGTGTGTGTGCGTGTGTGTGTGTGTGTGTGTGTGTGTGTGTTGAGAGACAGGGTCTGGCTCCATCACCAAGGCTGGAGTGCAGTGGCCCAGTCATAGCTCCCTCAAGCCTCCAACTCCTGGGCTCAAGCCATCCTCCTGCCTCAGTCTCCTCAGTAGTTGAGACTACAGACATGCACCACCACAGCTGGTTAATTTCAGATAAGGCCTCTCTACATTGCTCAGGCTGGTCTCAAACTCCTGGCCTCAAAAGATCTCTCTGCCTTGTTCTGGGACTATAGGCATGAGCTCCCACATCCAGCCTTTTTCAGTTATTTGAACATGAAATAAGTATGAATTTGAACTGGGACTTCAGTTTTACTGATTAGCATCTTTAGCTATGTATTTTTGTGATGGTAACTTGGATTCTTATATTTGCTAATATTCTTTAAAATAGTCAAAAATTTAACATGGAGAAGTATAAAGAACAAAAGCTAAGATGGCTTCTAGTCCTACCATCTAAAACCCCAAACATTATAGAAAGATGCCCAGTGAGAGGTGGGGCCATCCCTCCCTTGCTTCCCTTGTTCCAGTCCGCATAGGAGAACAGTAAGCCTGTTTTCAGAATACCTTCCCCCTACAGGGTTTGCTTTCAACCAGGATGTATCCATGTAGCACTCCCACTGACACACATGGGCACAAATGCATTTTATTTGCCCGAAAGGAATGTAAAACACTCTTGTGTGTCTTGCTTTTTACATCATCTTAGAAAAGTTTTCATAACAAGACAGGCAGATCTAACTTACACTAGCCCTGGATGGATCGTAATCTATGTAACCAATCCAGTATTAATGAGCTCTTTGACGGCTTTGCATTTTTATGCTGTATGTCATCATATAAGCAATGCTGGAAAAATATTTTTGTAACAAACATCTTTGCAAACTTTTGAAAAAACGTCCTGTGCATTTATCGAGTGCATCCCTCGACAACGACTTGGACACTATCCAACTGTGGAGTTATAATGTACAAATAGGATGGGCGGGAACAGTAGGATTATTTCTTCAGGATCTCTACCCCCATCCAGCATAGCTAACTGCTGTCACAAATATCTTGCTGATCACTCAAGTAACTTAAAGAACACTTCAGTAACAAATAGCAAAAAGTTCTCTTTAGAGTTCAAAAGCAGCACATACAAATTTAGAAATTGGCCCGTCTTAGGAGCTCACACAAAGATCATCTGGAAAGCAAAGGAAATAATTCATGCACAGACAGATAGCCAAGACTTCTGTTTCAAAACCGGTCAGTTTTCCCATTTTCCACATAAGGCTGACAAATCATTGTTTCCCCTCATCTATAACCTTGACAAACACCACATCTACTCACATCTCCCTATGACTGATTTTCCTTTTGAGAATTTGGAAAAAAACATTTAAGGCATAAAAGAGAAAGACAAGGTTTTAGTAAAGAAATCAACAAATTCTATCCCAGAAAATATGGAGCCCAGTTTTTTTTTCAAGAAATAAAATCAACATCCTATAATTAGTATAAATTGTCACGTGGGAAGAAATGAAGAAAATGTACCCAGAGATTCTCAGACTATTCTCACCACTTGCCCCTCAATCCTGACCCGAAGACTTCTGCCCCAAAGTCCCAGAAATGAGTGGGGAGAGGGGGGTCTCCAGTTGCAGTGCAGCCTCAGTGGTCCTGCAGGGAGTCCTCTGACCCAGGAGTCATCGCCCTGCTCACAATCCCACCTTAGTTCACAGTCCTAAGCAGAAGGATCAAGATTAGTCCAAGGCCTTTAGACCTAGTCAATGAAACTTCCAGGCCTTTCTAGTGGTGGAAGCAGATTTGCCCAACCCCAATTCAGACCTAAACCATTTGCGTTTGTTTGAAACTAGAGAAGGATAGAAGAAAGAATAATAAGGAACAGGCATGCTGTGTTTCACAGACATCCCGTAATGAAGCCTGCAGGAGCTAATACCCAGAACTCTTCTCCCGCACCAAGTGGAAAACCCAGCTTATAAATCCATTTGTCTGACCAACACAGACCAAGTATCCACTATAGTAACGTGGCAGTCAACATAATAGCAATCTTGAGAAAAGTTCTATCAGTTCTTTTTTTAACCTTTTTTATTATTTTTTATTCTTTATTATTTCAGGTTAATTGGAGGGTATAAAGAATTTGGTTACAGTGTTTGCATTTGATAGGTAAAATTCCCTCTTATAATTATGTCCCTCCCCCAAGAGGTGTGCCATACACCCCAACATTGTGCCCAGTTACTATCAGCTCTAAAGTAGTATTTTTGTACTTATTTTAGAAACTGGACAGCAGATAAACCTAAAACATACAGACTCTCAGCAAAAAGCCCATGACGGGACTGTTTTAGAAGGAATTTATGTTACTCTTTGAAACATATATTGGACCATGAACCCATAACAGGCATTCGTTTTCATTTAGTGCTTTTGCAATTAAAATTAAACCTTTACTTACTATAACGTACTTAAATAAAAGAGATATTAAACTTTGAGAACAACACAAATACTAAAATATCTGGCTCCATTAACATTATTCTACAGATCCACCAACATAAATTTTTATGAAGTCCCCTTGGATGGGAAGGTTCCTTCCACCGTGCACAGCTTGGAAGACATTGGTCCAAAATTCATCTTCTCCCTTAAGGTTGGTAAGCCTGTCATAAGAATGGCAAATGCAGGAGAAGGAGGGAAGTAAAAAATAAGTCTGGGAAGATAAGAATAAAGTAAAAGGAAATTGAAGTAGACCAGAGATTCTCAAAGGCTCACCGCCTAGAGGAATTGTTCGAACACAGGTTGTGGGTTTCATTCTCAGCGTTTCTGATTGGATCCATCTGAGGTGGACGTGAACATTTGCACCTCTATCAAGTTTTCAGGTGATGCTTCTGCTGTGGGTTCAGGTGCTGTACTTTGAGAACCTGTAGGATAGATCTCAGAGACATAAAGAGCTAGATTTGTGCATAGTTACATGTCTTAGGTAAGGGATAATCTATTTTAAAGCAAATGTTCAACATTAATCATTCAGAACAATTTTGCAAAATATACAGACATGTGTCTTTTTATATTTTCCATAATAATTAGAAGTTTTCCATGTAGAAATACCATATATTTCTGAAGAATTATTTCTATGTATTTTATATTTTGTGTTGTCATGTCAACTTGAATTCTCTAATTGTTAATGGTATATAATGGATATTTGATATATTTTAACTCCCCCCCAATTTTTTTTAAATTAAAAAAAAAACAAAACACAGAGCCTTACTATAATGGTATGGCTGTGGCAAGAGTCCTTGGAATATGGTGATTATGCCAATTTATCCTCGGATACCACTTCTGTTTGAGAAGTTTACTATTTGTATACAAATGGGTTTTCTACCAGTCATAATAGATAATATCCAAAAATATTTTTGAATCAAATTGTAAGCAATTTTTAATCTAAATATTATCAGTTATAGAGAGAGAAATTAATTTGTGAAAAAAATGAATATTTTTATAAGAAAGTTACAGAACTTTGAAGAGGAAAACTTCATCCCCCACCCTAAGTCAATACCATTTTATTTCTGTACATTCCTTACTAGTTCATTGCAAGGCTGCAAACCTACAATTTTGTGATTAATAAAAAGTCTTTAAAAGTATGTTTATTTGTGATCCAGATACTGGAATTTATAAAATTTGAATAGTATTTGGCAACTATGTTCTTTCAATTTGTAGTAGTAATAACATGTATATAGAGTGCAGCATCAGTCATTGTATCAAGCACTTTACATATATCACCCCCATCCAATTCCCAAATCAATTAAGAGCTTTGCTCTATTATTATGCCTTAGCCAATGAACAGAAACCCCACTGGTGAGAAGAGATGCCGTACCGACGCCCTGTATCTGCGTATATCTGCTGGATTGCTCATTATCCTTAGTTTACAAATAAAAACACAGAAGCATCGAGGGGTCACATTCCTTGCCCAAGCCACACTCTTAATCAGTGGCAGAGTGGGACTCCACTCTCTGGCAGCCCAACTTCACAGATGGCGTTTTTTACCATGTATGCCCCATCTCTCAAGTCTGAACTATTTACCCATTAAAGTTGGAGATGTTGAGTTTTTTCCATTAAGAGATAAGATAGAGAAACCCAAATATGCCTATGAAGTGATGACTCACTTCCATATAGACTCAATCTTAACACTTTCTCGTTGCTCTTAATCAATACAGGGCTTATTGATCACTTTTCCTTGCGTCTTATACATCCTATATCAATACCACATGTTTCATTCCCTATGTAGGTGACCACAGGAAATGTTCCAGTTAGCATGGCATCTGTAATCATCCACATCCCTCAATACACCAAAGAAAAGAATCCCCTGATGTACCTGACTGGGGTGCACACAGACCAGGTAAGGGTACCAGAATTATCCATAAACACCTGTACTTTCAAGGTGTTTATCCTGTGAAGTTGGGATGATCGTGTCTGACATCTTACAGATGGAAACAAAAGATAATCCCCATGCAGCCTGGGTCACAATTAACCAGCAGTCACTGTTATATTAGAAGATTGTTACAATAAATAAATAATCTGAGTCTAAGGATTTACAGGTGGCAGAAATTATTCCATAAATCCCGTTTCAGCCAGGTGAAGATCTGACTTTGTCAGGCTCTATTAGGAAAAGGCAAGGAATGAGAGGTGGAACCTATGCTGGGAGCATAGTAGGTCTATGGTGCAATTGGTAGCTGGTCTTCAAGCAGCCAGCTGGACTTTCTCCTGGTAATTCTCCTGGTAATATTCAACCCTGGTGTTCATTTCAGTGATCCAGGTCACTTTTTCAATAAGAGTGAGAAATGCCTAGTTTCAAGCTAGGCAATTAACTCCCCATCTCTAGAGCAGCGGTTCTCAACCTTCCTAATGCCGTGGCCCTTTAATACAGTTCCTGTGGGTCGCGACCCACAGGTTGAGAACCACTGCTCTAGAGCACGGGTGTTTTTCTTTAAAAGCTCCCAAGGTGGCTCTAACTTGCAGCCTAGGCGGAGAAGCACCACTCTAGTCAAGCCGTTAGACGTTGGCTGACCCTTAGTCCAGCACTCAGCTGCCTCTACAGTCATGTAATTCCTCTTGTGAGCATAGGACCCTATAGAAAATCAAAATCTTAAAATGTTTCACAGAAAAGAACCCCAAATTAAATCACTCAGTCTGTTGCTATTGCAAATTTGCCTTATATCATATGGACTAATTTTTTTTTTTTTTTGACACGGTCTCACTCTATCACTTAGGTGAGAGTACAATGGCTGTGCTCATAGCTCACTGCAACTTCCAATTTCTGGACTCAAGTGATCCTCCTGTCTCAGCCTCCCAAGTCGCTGGGATGACAGGATGTACTATCCCACCTAGCTAATATTTTTCTATGTTTAGTAGAAATGGCTCTCACTATTGTTCAGGCTGGTCTCAAACTCCTGAGCTCAAGGGATCCTCCTGCCTTGGGCTCCCAGAGTGCTAGGATTATAGGTGTGAGCCACTGAGCCCGGCCACCTAGGGCTTATATCCAGTCACATTGGGAGGATTTGACTACTTCACAGACTACGTGAGTGACTGTAGGAGTGTGGCCAGGTCCTGACACAGTTTAAAGAAACCTGACAGCCCCTCCCTTGCTTCAACATGTGACAGCAGCATTTCTTAACGTGTTAAAAGGAACATGGTAAACCTTTTTCCTTCTTGAATCTGATTGGGTGTTTTTCTTTATAGGCTGGTGACATCAGCTGTAATGCAGATATCAATCCACTGAAAATAGGACAAACCTCCTCTTCTGTCTCCTTCAAGAGTGAAAATTTCCGGCACATAAAGGAATTGGTAAGGACAGGTCAAGGCGTGACCGTTCTCTTCAGCAAATCACGGTTTGACCCGGAATTACGGCCCTTCTTTTCTTCAACCAGCTGACATCAGAGAGAGTTCT
>NW_003852400.1:43847962-43848873 GCF_000181295.1 Otolemur garnettii | reverse complement strand
TACTGTCAATCTAACAAACCCATCTTTATTGTTAGGCTTAATAACTAAATTGTAGTACATTTCATGTATTTCAATAATTTACTTAACTAGTACATTGTTGATAAGCATGAGTTATTTACTGTTTGGGGGTTTTTAAGGGTTTTTACTTCTAGAAATTGTTGTGCAATAAACAGGCTTGGGTATATTTTGTCCACACTTTTCTGATTATGTCCTGAGCTTCTCTATACAGACAGGCAATGGCTATGGAAAAGGGTGTGCACTTTTTACATTTTGAGACACAGTCCCAAAATTCATCTCAGAAGGGTTTTAATTACTAACAACTCATGAGATTGCCTGTTTCCCTACATCCTTCCCAGCACTGAGTTTTATCTATCTTTGTAAAATGTTAGCATTTATTTTTAATACCCATACTAATCCACTCTCTACATTGTCTCCCCTTGTAAGAATTGTAGAACTGCTTCCTGTAGCAATGTTACCTGCTGGCTGAAAGACCTTCGTATGAAAGAAGAATACTTCATTAATGTATCTACCAGAATTTGGAACAGAACTTTTGCATTGGTAGGTTTTATTTATTGGATTTATCAATAACAAAGAAACATAAGTCTTCATTGTCACGAAGTTTTCTCTGGGCCAGGTGTGGTGGCTCACACCTGTAATCCCCACACTCTGGGAGGCCAGGGTGGCTAGATTGCCTGAGCTCACAGATTTGAGACCAGCCTGAGCCAGAGAGAGACTTTGTCTCTAAAAATAGCTGGATGTTGTGGCAGGCACCTGTAGTCCCAGCTACTTGAGAGGCTGAGGCAAGAGAATCACTTGAACCCAAGAGTTTGAGGTTGCTGTGAGCTATGACACCATGCCACTTACCAAAGGCAACAAAATAAGACTCTGTCTCAAAAAAGAAAAAGGAAAAA
>NW_003852400.1:43845252-43846006 GCF_000181295.1 Otolemur garnettii | reverse complement strand
CTGATGAAGGCTAGCAGGTGTGAGGTATACAGAACCCTGCTTGTCAACCCTGCAGGACACTGTGTACCTGGGAGAGGGATCGAACCTGGGAATGCTCAGGCAAAAATTCTTCTTTAATCTGTAGGGCTATGACACTGGCACTCACTTAACTGCTACTTTTTAAATAACGTAAACCATTATCAATACGCTTAATGTTGCCCCAGTGTTATTTGTTTAAGACACTGGTAATCAAGGTTAACCTCTGATGCAATCTTCCATCTTGAGAAAATTTGGAGTAGCCAGAGACTGAGCCAGTAGAAAGGAAAACAATTGCTCAGTTTTTGGAAATATATTCTCTCTTTCTGGCTCTTAGATATAGTTTAGTGAATTACCTCATAGAGTATGTTGAATCGTGTGCCCTAGTAACCAGAAAAACTGAATCCTAGTAGCCAGGGCATATAAAAGCAGCTCTAAATTTTGAGTGTTGTATTCTATGCCACAGTACATCAGGCCCAATATTTGCATTATAAAGAGAAAGAAAACAATATGATGTACACATTAGTAAGGTTTCCACTGAAAAAGGCTCTTTTTCTAAACTAGCTCTAGATTGAGGACTGGCTATAAATTTATTTCATATTAGGTTACTGATAATACCAGTGTAAAATATATGTTCTTCCTTTCTGCCTGCCCCAATTCAGTGTTATTGAACAGAGACACGTAAAATTAGGAAATCTGAAGTTATTACTGATGTGATCCAACATGGCAAAAAAGTCCA
>NW_003852400.1:43839351-43844044 GCF_000181295.1 Otolemur garnettii | reverse complement strand
TTCCCCTTAGATAAAAAAGCTTTTGCAAAGAAATGTACTTTCAGAGAAAACAAAGGCTCTCTGTTCCAAGAGCTGGCACAAGACACTTTTCCTTTGCACTGAAACTCTGGTTAGAATATGCCATATTTAGATACAGCGGGATTTCCATGCCCAGCTAATCTGCTGGCAGAGCCCTGAGCATTTTCCTCCCAGTGCTTGTATTAGAAGTTGGAAGGCAGTTCAGGACTCTGCCCCCGGGGCCAGCTTGGCAGTTGGCCTCAGTCCCTTGCTGCATCCTACAGACTTAGTGAAAGAGGCAATGGCCCCGTGAACTCTGGGCTTCCCTCACTCCGGCCTGAGAATAGAGCTCATGCACTGCTGCCCTATTTCTGCCTGGGGTAAATGATTCCACACAATAGAGGATAATTCTCCGCCTCTGGTGTTAGGGCCTCAGAGAAAGCCCACACCCTCTCCTCAGAGGACCGGGCCTGGAAAATCAGCATTGGAGCCAAAGGAAATGTGAACTTCAAATTCAAAGTGCTATGAACATAGCCTAGGGGAAAAGTATTATAGATTTTTTTTTTTTAAAGCTCACATTAGAAAAATGTAGCCTTCAGACAATAGGTGAAACACGACTGAAGTTTTGGTTTTTTTAGAAAGCAGCATTAAATACATTAATTGGAAATTCAAATGAACAATTTTAAGGAACCCGTTAGACTTTTGTTTTCTCTAACCAATACTAATAAATAACAGAAGCCAACTAGTACTTGTGTCTATGGAAACATTTTTTGCATCCAACCAATTTGGATGTATTTTTGAGTAAAGTTTTGAATATAAATAATAACATGACACATTCGTATAGGTAGATAAGCAATTGCTACATTTATTTAAATCTCTGGACCACTTAAAAATCTGATCCACAAAATGTTACACTCATGGGGTCCCTGGGGCCCAGATAAGGAAGCTGTGGAACAGAGAAAGCAGGCATGACTTCATCGTCACTTTGTCCATCAATTTAAAAAGCCTATTTTAGCTCTTGAAGATACAAATGAGAATAAACATAGTCACTAAGGTCAGCTCCAAGGTCAGCCCAGCCCATAAGTGTAACAAAAAGCAGTTCATCTGCCACTGCAATTTAATGTTAAACCATGTATTGTTCTCTTCTTTTGCTTCAAAATATAACTCTTTAAGAATGTTTTATGGGGAAAAAAAGAATGTTTTGTGAAGAAAATAAATAAGTGAGACTCTTTCCTCAATTAAAGAAAAGATCATACATTTTTACTGCTAAAACTCAGGTCAGCCCTTCTCTTGGGGCCATTACAGCATCACAAAGAGTGTCAGGAAGTGGACAAAAGAATCCTTAACAGCCTCAAAGACAACTTCACCCCCAAAAAGGTCAACCTGTGCCCTAAGACAGGATCTGCTGCCTCCTACAGGCTTGGTGAAAGAGGCAGTGGCCTAAGATACTACCTCTACATATTGATGTCTATCTTGAATAACATTTAAGTGAAATCTGTATTTTGGAAATGCCATACAAAGTTGTTCAGTCAGGATGCATGTGAGTTAATTTGTTCTTTGACTGGCCTAAGGCTGTTTGCTTTCACTCAAGGATCCTTCCACTTGCTGGGAATGCTTGCCAGAAACTGAAGCTCCTATCTCATAAATAATTAAAGAATGATGGGACACAACACAGCTACAAAATGCTGATGTAGTTAAAGGAGGAAACTAGAAAAATTGGGGTTTTTTTAAACCTGGACTTCACAGGAGCATTTTCTCTAAAAATTGTTCACCATTGGAGGAATGTACAATGTTTGGGGAGTGCCGTCATGAGCCAATCATGCCACTGTTCCAGAACCAGGGACCTTCATTCATCAACTCAGACAACTCTATGAGACCATCCATCTTGTTTGGTGCTCAAATTAGTAACTCAGTTGTGAACATACATTCACAGATTCCCTTGAGGATAACGAAACCCGGTGAGAAAGCAGAGGTACCAACAGGAGTTATAGTAGGAAGTGTGATTGCGGGGATCCTTCTGCTGTTAGCGCTGGTTGTGGTTTTATGGAAGGTAAGGAAAGTTTCATACTTTAAAACGCAGGACTTCTGAAGGCCTCTGTCTTAAATTTGCTCCCAAAACAGTAACCTTAGGTTGTATATGGAACCTCCTCTATAATGAGAAAAAAGAAATGTAAAATGGTTTACAGTTTTTCACTCTTGTAAAACACCCAGTAAAAGTATATCTTCTTTTAACCTTCCTTTCACCCAGAGCCCTGAATATTTTGTTCAGCTTCAGAGAAGTAGACTCAGAGTAATTCAGCAGAACTCTCTGGATATCAATTTCCTCACTAAAGTGAGGGCAGATAGCAGGTTGCAGTCCGCCTACCATATTCTCCAGGGCCTCGGGGATTTCCAGGGGGTCCCCAGAGGAAGTGGGCAGCCCAGGGGTCAAGGGCAACATACCAAATAAGCCGTGGATGGTAACGGTTTTACGTCCTCACCTTCACAGCTTGGCTTCTTCAAAAGAAAATATGAAAAAATGACCAAAAATCCGGACGAGACTGACGAGATCACAGAGCTCAACAGCTGAACCACCGGGCACCCTCGGAGTGGGACTCAGCAGCATACCTCCAGGGTGTGCTGTTTGTTGTGAATGGATTTCTTTTTAAATCCCAGTTTTTTTAGAACATAACAGGTAAATAAGCCTGGCATTTTTAAGAGAAACTGCAGGTCAGTTCGGAATGAAAAAATTGGGGATGGGAAGTAGGGGTATAAAGGGTAAAGACTTATTTTATATGAGGGAAAAAACGTAATCTTTAAACTGGCTGGGCCAGAGTTTACATTCAAATGTACATTGTGTCAGAAATGTGGAGTGCTTTCAAGCATGGCAAATTTGAAAGAAAAATATAACTTTCTCAACTTATTTTTTGGGGGGGAAAAAAACAACGCTGTCTTAAAATGCTTGTCTGTAAACAGCAACAGAAGTGGAAGTACCTGGTATAATAAATAAATAAACTTGTATCTTATTATGTAAGTACTTCCCACTTATATAGATAATTATCATGAATACTGATGTTAGCTGGCGGGCGGGGGCGGGGATCACAGGTTGTTTTTCAATTTATGCTGCTCATCTGAAGTTGCCACAGAGGATACTTTTAAGTGATATTTTTATTTATAAACGAGGTCAAATTGGCTTGGTTCCTCCCAGCCCACAGCGGCCCCTCCCTCCCATCCTGCTTTGTGAAAACGGGCTTGACTAACCTGAATAGGGACGGGAGCTTAGAGTGCAGCTCCCTCCTGGGGAAATCTCCATTGAAGTTGGAGGAGGGGGCAGGTTAGAGACCAAGGCCCAAAACTTGACCTGAAACACATAATAGAGAACAACATTTGTGATAGAGTCCCCCCTGCTGGAGGCCTAGACGGTGCTAGTGGAAGGAGAAGGAGGAAATTTCCTTTTCCTTTGAGGATACACAACAGCTCCCTTTTAGAACTTGATTATGTGGCGGGCAGGGACTTAAGGGAATTTTTGAAAAATGAGTATAATTGCTTTAGTGATGTCCCTGTTCCCCCACTGAACCACCCTCTCTCCTCGGGCACCCCCGCGTCCTGGAGTCCTGTCAGCCTGCCTTCGTCTCCCGTGTCCAGAGTTACCCACCTCCCTGTCCCTCTCATCCAAGCTCCCACCTCCTCAGGACGGCTCCCCCACGCCAGGGATGAGGAGGGGAAAATTCGTCTGTTGAATTCACTCGCTTGCGGGAATTACTGTATAAACGCTGACTTCAGGGAGCTATTTTTATTTATTGCTAAACACTGAGGAAATATAAGCCTGAGTGAATTTCTAAATGTTGGAATTTCAGGAATTGTAAACAAGATAAAGTATAACATCTCAAGATTTCGCAGAAGTGACACACAAGGTGTTGGAAGCCACCAAATCAGCAGGCACGCTCTCTGTGTTTGTCTTGTTTCCAGAGCAGGGAACGTCCATTAAGGGCGAGGGTCGACTTGGGCAAACTAGTTTAAAAGGTCGATCCTGCAGGTGTTTGGCCAGAGAGGGACGAGGCCCAGTAATCTTCACTTTAGCAAGCACCCCAGTCACCATGATGTGCAGGGACCACACTGAGGGACCACCACCCATTTCTACTTTTGGCACCTTCTTTTCTCTGTTCTTGAGCCCACACATTCTCTGGGAGAGACCTGGAGGAAAAGGGTAGGAGAAAGGGCAGTGGGAACGATTCGACCTCTGTAAACAAACTTCGGCGTCCTGGTTATAAAATGGGCTGACTGAGTTGGAGCTCAGCGGTGATGCTTTCAGTTTTACAAGTCTGTGATCTGGATTTCCTATAATGCAAACAGAAAATCCTCCAAGAATTTGACTTGGGAAAGATGTCAGAAGAAGACAGATTTCTGCCTTGCGCATGTGGATGGCCTTAACTGCCCTCCTGGTCTGGCCTCTGTTGGCAGCCAACAAGAAAACAACAACAAAACAATTAGTTGTAAAATGTCGGGGGTTATAGCCAAAACAGCATGGTACGCTCTAGTTAGGTGTGCCGGAGTCCAGGTCTTTTAACAGCTGTGTGAATTCACTGTTTCATTCCAATCAAGATATTTAAAACGAGCAGGGAAACTAGTGATTAGGATGACAGAAAATATTTAACAAACCATGTAACTACCATATATACAAGTTTTCCAATGTGCTATACGAGGAATTACAGCACAG
>NW_003852400.1:43825307-43839139 GCF_000181295.1 Otolemur garnettii | reverse complement strand
CTGGGCACTATTTCATTTATGGGCCAGGTGACCCTTCCTGGTGGAGGGCTGTCCTGTGCCTTCCAAGATGTGCCACAGCACCCCTGGCCTCGGCCTCTCTGAAGCCAGGTAGCATCCACTCCCTGCAGTGGTGACAATCAAAAAATATCTCCAGACATTTGAGAGGAGTATCTCTCAAGCACTTTTAAGCAAAGGTGAGTATTCATCCAAGAGATTAAGGGGGAAAAACATTCTTTTTAAGAAAAAGTTATGTGTTCTTTTCATATTTTTGCTTTAAAAGTAAGTAGCACAGAGGGTGTACAAGATGTCATGTTAAAATTTCCATTTTATAAATGGTGTACAGACAAGATCTAACGAATGAGATAAAAACTCTGAATCGCTTCACGCATAGCTGCCACACAAGCATTAGAAAATGGTAACACAGTAAAGCAGTTTGATGAAGAAACTGCGTTGAGATTTAAAATTGTACATAACTCAGTTCAACAGCAAAATAGTACCTCTGAACTGGACAGAAATTTTTTCTAGCTAGCAATGTTAGTTCTGTAAAATGGTGAAATTATCTATTAACTGTAAAGAGTCAGGATAACTAAAGCAACATAATTTCATGAATACTACAAATTTAAGAGAGGTAGGAAGTATAATATAGTTATCTATCCTGATACATAGCATTCGCCCAATATATGAACATCTCATAAATGAAGACATCATTAAACAGAAGGGCAGGATTCCTTCAACTGACATCCCAGATCCATCTTTAGTATTTCAATTTTCACATAAAACGATTACATGTACAACTTTCTAGGACTATGCCTTTGCTGTATATTCAGGCATACCCATTTTAATCAATTTGAAAGCTAAAACATCTAGAGGGGAAAGATAAACACAGGGGTAAAATTTGTAATAAGTGAAAATTTGAACTACTACTTTGAACTTGAAAAATGAAAATGTAGCCATTATGTAAATATAGTTTCATAGGTACCTGATTTATTTTGGCAGGTGAAGTCAAAATATGAATGTATATACTGTACAATTATGTTAGAACTGTATATTTTTTAAAGAAATGATCTTGAATATTTTCCTTCAGAGATACTGCAGAAGTCTTTAAGATGTGATATATTTGCTGTTTTTGATGAAATGTGTTTTTCCTTCACCAAAACTATAAAAATAAATACATGCATGTTTCTATATCAAGTTGCACACATCATTTGATTTCCGAGAAATGAAAATCAAATTGGAGCAGGTATTAACATCAACTAATGATCTTTCTCAAACCAAAATATGAGGATCAAACAGAAAAAGTTTATTTACTTGTAACCCACTCTTTTCCACGCCATATTATTGAGTATCATTAAAATTGTTTTGAAAATAAAGCTATTTTCTTGGGGCTTTGGTTTTTACAACTTATACATTTGCTGTAGTTACGTGCTCACTTGCTTCAAAACACATTCAAGACTCAAGAGGAGGCTATAACTAGGCATGTGGATTCAGTCTGTTTCCTTTCTAGCAGCGACCACAAGCATGTTTTTGTAGGAGGCTTAAATGGCCGGTGGCTTAGAGACTTGGCCTAAACCTTCCTCCTCAAAGTGTGGTCGTGGATAGGCAGCTGCATCACCTGGGCGCCGGGTACAGAGCTCAGATGTCAGGTGCCTCCCAGAACTCCTAAATTCAAACTGGAAGCTTAACAAGGTTCCCAGGTAATTCATAATGCATTTAGGTTTGAAAAGCACGGCTCTGAAGCACTACTTACCCTTGGAAACTATATGTATGTTTGGAATAGTGAGGGAACACCATCAGCCAAGCTGCTGCAACACTCAGAGCCACAGTCATCTGCCTAGTTTTTTATTATTTTAGTAGTAAGCTTGAGCTTGAAGTATTTTTATGTAAAGATTAGATTAGATATGCTGAAATTATAGAGTACGATACACATCAGGCTCACAGACTGCCGTCACTGTACAGATGACAGATGAACGCAGAGGATGGGTGGGAAGGGCGGAAGTGCAGCCCTTCACACAGAAACGTCTCCCACTCAGGATCAGGGGCGCTCCGCTCCCTCCACCTCCCCGCCCGTCTCTATTGTGGTAAACCACCTTGTTAGGGCATCTTATCACAGCACAACTACCAACAAGTGTGTTTGGGGTACAGATGTGTATCTCACATAAAAATAAAATCTTGGAGAGCTGGGTGCGGTGGGCAGTGGTGGAAGCCCGTAGTCCCAGCTACTCATTGAGATGAAGCAGGAGGATGGCTGGAGCCCACGCTGGCTTTGAGTTCAAGGCTAGCCTGGGGACAGGACTCCACTTCTTAAATAACATGTTTGAGATAAGAAGCCTTAGTTGTTTGTTTTTTTTTTTTCCCACAGAGAAAGTTAGGAAATGCTGTTAAAGACCTGTATTAAAGCTACCACTTTGTCCCATACAGTTAAATGGGACATATTTTATATTTATATTTACTCACTTTTTAAACATTAATTCCTTTCTTTTATTCTACAGCACCTGCTTAAAACCTACAAACCACATTTTTAAGAACCTCCCTCATCATAACCCTTTAATATTTCAAACTAAAATGCCAATTAAAGGTTGGACATCATGGTACCCCAAATTAGGGCCTAAGTTTCATTTACAGGCCACTCTGGCCTTAAAGAAAATAGCTAAGCTGAACTTTTTTGTTTTATGCCATTAAAATCAGAAACGTTGCTTAGTATAGCCCTGCTTCTACCGCCCTCTACTGGATGATACAACTAACTACATCACACAAATAACTGCCACCTTAACATGCTCAGTAGCTATGAAAGATGTGACAGGACTAGGGTGGGGAAGGAAGTGAAGGGGAAAAGTTGGGCTGGAGCCATACATTCATTTAGCCAGATACATTTTCACATCTGTAAGTGTTACAACTACGTGTATCAACTTTAATTTAGGACATACTGTTTTAACACCAATAGCCTCAAAGCTCACATACTGGTTAGGCACTGACAAAGTAAAAATCCCTGATATCATGAAGTTTATAGTCTAGTGATAAACTACCAGCTGTAGTAGTACATCAAGTATCATAATAAAATATAAGGCAAAAAAAGGGGAGAGGACTCTTAGTTTTAAATGGGTAGTCAGAGAAGGCTCTCCGAGGAGGTAAGATTTAATTAGAGACTGAAATGAAGTGAGGAAGCAGACTCTGGGAACATCGCTGAGGGAAAGCTCTAGAAGGGACAAGTGGGGGCCTCTGTCATCAGAGTAAGCCTGTCCAATACCAGCCACGGTGAAAATGTGAGCCTGGAGCAAGACAGGAGGTGAGGGCAGGCAGGGACCCCACTGTGTAGGATTGCGGGCCATGGTGAGGACTTTGAGGTTCTAGGATACAGTGACCTATCAGGGGACTCTGAGTAGTATGATGAATGACCTTGGTCCACAGGCTAAGGCAAAAGTCCAAGAGAAATGGATTGGAGCCTTGGACTATAGAAGTGGCTGGATTCAAGATATATCTGGGAATCCACTAATTTTCCAATAGGTTAATCTGGAGATCTGAGACCAGTCCTCAAACTACTACCTCTTGATCACAGTTTCTAAAAAAATACTGAAAATATATTAACTGTAAACATTCCAGAAGGATGGAAATAGCCACAGAACAGTTCACTCACTGAACATCTGCTGTTACTTTCATTTGAAGATGATAAAATCCTTTTTCCGTTTGCCACTTGTTCCAATACTTGAAATTTTAATTTCTTACTTCTCAAGTGAATTTATCTACCAGTCACATAAAGTCACAACTTCAAAGTGACCTTGAAGCTCTACAGGCAATCTGCTTAGAGGGTTTTTTGTTTGTTTGGCTCCTCTTCAATTATTTCAATAGCTAAGTTAGAGAGATAGAAAGGCTACATTTCACAGTGATCCCAGGCCCTTAATATCTCAACCACATTTAACTTCTGCCACTCACTTCTAAGAAAGGGAGGGTCACTGAAGACTATTTTAGTGCAGTGCACCAAAATCTTTCAGGGACATTCCATCCCAGTTCCTGCATCCCCAGATTAACTCATTCACCTCTGTATTGAAAACTAAAAGCATAGTAGTCTCAGTTCCAAACTTAGAATAAAGTCTACTTAACGAAGGCATGGTTCTTTAAAAACATCTTTAAAGAATGTTCTATATTCTTTTAAAAACTCTAAATAAAGATCTTCTAAAGAAATATTTGAAAAAAAGGAAAGAAATATTTGAGTAGGAAAATCTTGAAATCCACATTTATTTCATACTAACATTACATATAACATCACCCTAATGAACCTGCATGTATAATCCTAGAACTGTCTGCAGTGGCCCAGTATCCTCACGATAATGTGCTTTCAGAATACAAGGCAACTTACTGACCAACACCCAGGCCCTGTTCCCCAGGGAAGCTTGGCAGAAGGTAGAGGGTGCCACTGAATTGAGAGGGGAAGGGTGAGCCTGACAGGTAACCCTAACTCAGTAAGGGAAATAAGTGTGTGTGGGGTGGGGGGGGGTTGTCTGCCTTCCCAATATGCTGGTGGCCAAGTCCCTCTGGATGGCCAAGGAATAGGCACCAAGTAACCATGGGATTCCTAAAGTTGATGTGGATGTCCCATAGGTCCAAACTAGAGGCAGGATGCAGAGTCTTCCCCGAGGTATTTAAGGCTGGTAGATAACAATCACTGGGTGGGTGCCTGGCACAGTGTTCAATAAACATGTTGAATAAATGAATTCCCTAGCTAAAAACTGTTTTCACTAAATGTAACAAATATGATGACTAGGTTTATTTATCACAGAAACAAAAAAATCTTTCAATTTAAGTGTCTGAAAGTATGCTTTTTATTCTTAATACGCATAATGAAAATTTTTTGATGATGCCACTGTGCAAATTACGCCAATATCTCGTGTGTATACCTGAAATTTGCAAAGACAGATCTGAAGTATTCTCATCACGCGTAAAGAAAAATATGTAACGTAATGGATATGTTAATTGGCTCAATTGTGGTAATCAATTCACAATTAGCACATTTATACACTAAATATATACAATTTTTATTTGTCAAGTATACCTCAAAAAAAGATGGAAACAATTTCAAATAAAACCAGTGAGGGGCTTCTATACTCAAGTTTACCAAGATAGCATAAAGGTTAACCAATAAAAATTGGACCACTGTTTAGCATAAAAATATTTCAGAAAACTTAATGACTTCACCAAGGATAATGCTGCATAATCAACCAAAAAGACAACTATCTGAACATGCTTTAATAACCATATTCAGTACCCAGGGGGATAGCTTGAGGCTCCGTCTCAAAAATAAATAAATAAATAAATAAATAACCACATTCAGTTTCCTTCATTAGTTTCTTTAATATAACTTACAAAAATGGTTATGAGTTAAATTTCAAAACTCAGCTACAAACCACCACATTAGTTTTACGATTTTATGCTGATTTGCATATGGATACATAATTACTAAGCAATAAGATACAAACAGTTTTATGGTAAGATTATGGATTCTAAAGTACTAGGAATTTCCATATTTCTTATCAGGAAATAATTTAGGTATTATCACTAAATTTAAAAATACAGGAAAATGCTGTTTTTAAACTTTTTAAATCATGGGTTTATTTAAAAATATATATATATATAAGTTCATAAAATCTATAAGATTGAGACTGACAATGATTTTTTTATACTTTTTCCAGTTCTGCCAACATTCCCCTAATGCCTCCCTGATAACAATGTTATCAGTGGACTGAGGCCAGGGTGGGGAGGCACTTTCTAAGACAATTAAAGTCACTGAGAGGGGTCCACACTCAATGTGAGTTGAGTTACGAAGAGACATTAGTGATGGATGGGTTTGTCAATCAAAGACATTGTTCTTCACGTTTAAATTATCCCATCTCTTCCCTAAAGTCCTTCCTCTATCCCTAGTTCCTAAATCACTCCTCCTTCTCCATCCTCATGCATTTTGCTCTCTCTCTTTCTTTCCCTTTTATCCCACTGGTATAACACAAGAGATACTTATGTATCTCTTACGTACATAAGATTTACATACAAACATTTACTGAAGAGACTTCAGTAAATTAGCGTGATTTGTGGAGAACAAAAATAAAAATGATGATCAGTCATCAGTGATCAATGATTAAAGTTCACCGCATTTAAGATTAAGCGCTCTAAAAATATAAGTGGTTAATCGTTGGGTGCCCAAAAGCATTCTTTGTTTCTTTTCCAAGATGATGATGACTCTTCATACATTTCCTAGAAAACAGAATCACAACAGGTAATATAAATAGATCATTTTAATACATGAAAATAAAATACATTTGAATTAAGTCAGATACATTAGCATAACACGGAAACAGACTAGCAAACGAAGCCATGTCTGCTCATTTCTGCTCACTGCACTGCGTCACAAGGCCCCTGATTCTGTGACAGCAATGCTTTGAAGACAAAACAGGACAGAGCACGTGGCCCCCTTCATCTCTTGTCTCACTTGCTAAATTCCTTAAAAGAAAAATGACCCTACTCTTTGCCTTTCCTTGCACATAAGACGATGTCTGATGGAGCTAGTGAGTATGCTTCTGTAATCTATAACCAGATTATAAGACTGGGGGTAGATACACCCAAATCTTGATGTGATTCTGCTTTAATTAATACAGCTTCTGAGCAAGCTTAACTAATGTGATTTTCCTCATCCTAAACCCCACCACCTGTATGTAAGCAAGGCCTCTGCCTATAGTCCTCAGTATGACATCTGAAAAAATTAATGTTAATTCTTTAGCTTAATTTTTTCTTCAGTCAACATCTATTTCAATCTGCTCCTCTTTAACCATCCAATCAACAAGCAGAAAAATGAATAGACACCTTCCCTGTGCTCTCAATTGGACTCTCAATCCAAATGCAGAAATGACAGCCAAGAAGCTATAACAAGATGAGTTGCACCAACAGAAAAGGAATAATCACTTCATTCCATTTTGAGCCATAACAGGAGACATCATGGGCAAGGTTATATAGGGAAAGATGGAAGGTCTTTAAATATTTCTAAATATGCTTTTCTAAAAAAGGCAGGTGGGCTATTTCTATTAGCCATGAAATTAAGTGACCACCTGCAGAGAAATTCTCAAACCAGTGAGAATCGTACTCTGGTGTGCACTGCTCTGTGAAGTATGAGCCCTGCCTACCCACCACCCTCTCCTTCCCTATATCGCAGATGATCTCAAAGCACAGGCGAGAACTAGACCTACACTAGAATCTACGATTTGTGGAAAGGAGGAAAGAAGAAGGTGTCACTTTCTCTTCCCACTCTCTAGTCAGGTTCCATTTCTGCAGGGAGAGGAATCCAAATTCAACTGTTCTCTGCGCTTCCCCCAAATCTCTACAAACACAGAAAAGCAAAGGCACAGCTAGCTAGTCGTCAAAGCAGAAAAACAAGGACATGCCCAACTCCTGTGCCCTACCCTTATTTTCTGGGGCTCTGGCTCATCCACTTATGATCAGCTTAACACCCACTCTTCCTCCTTAGTAAAGAAAGCTATTCCTACTCCAGCTTGAAGCTCATCTGGGAATGCTCTTCTCTACCTCTCCCTCTTCCACAGCCTGCCTCATATTCTATCAAAACTGTAGCAGCCTCATTCATAGCGAAGCAACCGCAGAGCTTTACTGTTGCTTTTGACATAATTCTATCCCCTGATCCCAAAATACTCCCCTATAGCAAATGGTTTCAGGTTTTATTCAGAAAATATGGTCACAAACTGTCCAAGGCTGTGACTCAGAGTCCAACTTGCCCGTCTCTACTACTGACCGAGGCTCCTGAGGAGAGGAGCCTCCCCCTCTAGAAGCCCTGACTCTCTGTCCAAGGCTGTGACTCAGAGTCTGACTTGCCAATCTCTACTAGTGACCGAGGCTCCTGAGAAGGACAGGAGCCTTCCCCTCTAGAAGCCCCGACTCTCTGCTCCAGTCTTCTGACCGCCTAAGCTACTCATTAAATCCTCATCTTTGCCATCAGCCACAGTGCTGTGGGCAACTGTAGACACTGAAGTGTGACTACGTATGTGCACAGGCACCCAACAGTCCCACTGTGACTGGGGAGAAGTTAGGGAGCTGGCCTTCCCATCCCTCAGGAGGCTCTATGTAACCAGAGAACTACTTCCCCTTACTGACTGGTTTAACTTATGGACTGAAAACAAACTGGAATTTCCTGTGTATGCTTTTAAATCTGCTCACTATGCATCTTCTCAGAGATGGCAATATCACACCCTTTTCTTCCCTAAAAAGAAGGATCTCTAGTAAAAAGGGCTTTTTTACCTTGAGAAATTTCTATTTCAACCATTGCCTAAATAGTGAGGCATTATTCCCACTGTCCTAATGAAAGACCCTCTAACTTAAAGGAATTCTAATTCAAGGGCCCTTCCCTCCTATATGAACTACTGATCAGTCCAGACTAGGAATTCTCACTGCTGCCACTTACTGAGGCTTAGTCTGTGCCAGGTATTCCCTGGAGAATTTATTTTTCATGCTTAACAAACCCGGGAAAGGAGATTATATAAAAGCTCTTTGACAGATAAAGAAACTAAGATTCTATAATTAGGGAATGAATACAAACATTATATGTACTCTTATTCCACACCCTTTATCTAAGAATTCCTGAGAATGTCAGGTACACATGGAAAAATGAGACATTTTCTTAACTTACCTTTTTCCATATGGGCACCTTGGCTTTTAAATGATCAATGGCATAATTCACAGCTGCAAGGGATGCAGCCCTGTGGGCTGAGGACACAGCAATGATGATGCTTGCTTCTGACACTGGGACCAAGCTTTGACAAGGAAAGGAAAAACATGTACTGTCACTTCTGAGTCCTCCTGCTAAAGAATCTGCTAGACACCAGGGGTGGGAGGGAATCCAGTTACAGATTCTTAGAACTGTACCATAGTTCTATTTTACTTAAACATTCCATTTAGTTAGAAAACAGTAATTCATCCCAGTGGCATTCAGCAGAGGAGATGCTGAAGCTGATTTTGTGGCCAATTTGTCAGCCTCTATCCACTAAACCTGTCTGATGAGTACCAAGAAGAAAGGGTCCTTTCACTGAACCAGCAAACATCTGACTCAAACGAGGCACAGTGCTAGGTAAGGCTGAGAGACACAACGATACTCCCTGACAAGCATAACACAGAAGTAATATCAAGAAATTAAATTTAATTAATTAAATTAATAGATATTAATGGACTGATAACATTAACCACTAACAAAACTACTTATTAATAAAATTATAATTATTAATAACAAAATGATAATAAAATATGATACATATAGTCTCAACTGCTGGCTTCTTTTTGAAGCCTAGAACTCTTCCTTTTTCTTGTGGTACAAAAAGGAAAACTACTTGAATGACTTTCCAAGGCAATTACAACAAAAAGAATCTGTAAGAGACTCTCAAAGACTGGCCACAAAACACTCTCAAAACATCCTAAGGCCTTTAGGACATATTAGCACAGGCCCTCTGCCCAGGGCCTGAGAGTCCAGGCACAAGTGCCCCTTGTCACAGCACCAGTGGCAACAAGATTCCCCCAGGGTTACAAAGCACAGGCAATCACCAAAGGCACTAAATGCCATCCCTGCTTCCTCCAAACCTTCCTCTTACGATAATCAAATTCTTAAGATTCAAGAGTCAGGATTAGTACAAAGATAGAAAAACAACTGTATTTAGTTTTTAGATTGATAAAGAAAACCATACCCAAGTCTATGGAATACTGCTATGTGTTTGATCGGCCATTTCTGCCTAATTTCACTGAAAATCTTTCTGACTTCATTTTCTGCCATAGGTAGATATGCTTCATATTCTAAGCTAATGACTTTTTTCCCTTCAAAGTTATTTCTTGTAGTTCCTAAAAAGAAAAAAAGCAAAAAAAAAAAAAGAAAATTAAAGTTTTTCCCTACAATAGAAATAGCACATTAATAGAATAAAAGATGATTATTCCTAAATAGCATACCAGTTTGTCTAAAATTGCCTTGACATTTTCTTAAAAAAAAAAAAAAAAACTTACTAGGAAAAGAAAAGATAATTATCACAAAGATGAGACAGAAATAAAATAACATCGATTAAGCAAGCTTACTTAAAATACTCATATGACAAGTCAGGCTATTTTCCTCATCTAACAGTGTTTCATACTTTTTTTTTTTATTGAATGGCAACTATGTACATTAATGCACTTCTGGGGTACAGTGTGGAGTTTTCACACACAATCCGAAACACTTCCATCAAACTGGTTAACATAGCCTTCATGTCGTTTCTTAGTTATTGTTTTAAAACGTTCATATTCTACTCTTAGAAAGATTCACTTGTACCCTTGTAAGATAAACAACAGAAGTGATCCCTCCAAACCCCCTCCCTCCACCCATTCTCCCTTCCCCTCTCCCTCCCCCCTCCCCGTATTCTTAGGCTGTTATTAGGTTATAGCTTTCATATAAAAGGTATAAATGAGTTTCATAATAGGGGTGTGTACATTGGATACTTTTTCTTCCATTCTTGTGATACTTTGCTCAGAAGAACATTTTCCAGCTCCATCCATGTGAACATGAAGGATGTAAAGTCTCCATCTTTCTTTATGGCTGCATAGTATTCCATGGTGTACATATACCACAGTTTGTTGATCCATTCGTACAGTATTTGATACTTAAAAGGAAAACATTTGTGCTCCAGGATTATCATCCATCAAGTACATTCATTCTTCCCTCAGTGTTTGGAAATTATAAAATTCTCTCTCCCAACGATGATGCTTACCCTCCTTCCAAAAACTGCTTGTAATTGAATACAGTTTAACTGAAGTTTACTAAAACAAACAAGAACTCAAAAAATTTCCATCTACTACCATAGGTAATCTTGATTTACTGCTCAGTATCTTAAATCCTCTATGAACACTGAACAAGGAACACACTTGCTAATTTCTACCATCTCGTGCAATCGATAGACAGATGCTGTGAAAATTACAACTCACCTACAAACAAGGACACTGCACCACAGAGAGGGGAAACCACCAACTGGGAGACTTCGTCCACGGAAAGTTTCTCCTCAGTGAATTTTATTATATCTTTAGATTTCTCTTTAACTTCATCCACATCTTTCCTAAAAATAAGACGTTAACAAATCTTAACTCTAGTACGAGAGGAAAAACACTGAACTTACAGGCTGTTTCCATTTATATTTTTTCTGTTACATTGGCCTAAAAGAAAGAGGCTGAGGCACAAAATATAAAGAGTTTCTGAAGCCAAAATGAGGGCAGCTACCTGGGGCGCTTCCAAGTTGCCTTTGTTATAAGCAGGTTTTTAAAGGGAATGGGAACGAGAAGGGTGCTGAGAGGTAGTACAAAGTTGTTGGACAGAGATTCCCGTTAGTCCAGAGATAACACTGATCAGCCAGGCACTGCTGAACTACAGGGTATGAGCTGTGACATCCAGTGGATGACGTTTTATGGCTGCTGTGTCACTCCAGTGTCTCTCTGGGACTGATCATTTAAACAGGCTCACATTCCTCAGATAAAGTTTTTTCTCTTCTTCTCTTCTCCCTCCCCCACACCCACACTTAGACGTGTTAGGAGGCATGACTTGATATGAATGATGAAAGCGTAAAATGGTAGCAAAACTCAGTATCTTTACAACTATCCCTGTTGAATCGAGCAGGATATAAAAAAGGAATTCACCATTAACATGATCACTAAAATGCAATCTATCTCATAGGACAATGTACTCCAAATTCTATAATCACTACTGGTCCCTCCCATCACGGTACAGTCGAGATCCTGCCACCTTCCTCTATGAGCTCATCCCCTCCTACTGCTGACTTCCCCAGGACCACACCTAGAGCTGCCTTGTCCTTTACCCAGATGGAAAGGGGGAGAGCAGAAGTAATGGTGACTCTGCAGGAACTGGATTCCTCTGATGCCCTGGCACAACCCCCTGTGAGTAACTGAGGAAATAAGAGAATGAACTCTGGGGCATTTATTTATCAGGTCTGTTTGTGCAAAGCCCTCTGCCATGCATCTCTCTTAATTCATCAAGCATTATTACATACTCACTAAGTGCCAGAGACTAAGGCCAGGCACCAGCTACTGACCTAGAACAAAAGCACAGGGTACTTTCTTCAGGGTACTTGTATTTGAATGAGAGACATAAAGCAACAAATAAGAATTACAAATAGGAATAAGTTATGGAAATAAACAAGTACTGCAACAGCGTATGGGTGTTGGGGAAGAGACTGTCAGGTCAGTCTCAAGAGGTAATATTCAAAGCTGAAACCTGAAAGATTAAAAAGGCAGCCATGGAATGAAAGAAGGGACCCCAGGCAGAATGAGTGAGGCGCAAATTCAGAAGCACCGGGGCAAGGAACAGTGGGACGTGTTCCAAAACCTACCAACAAGGCACAGAGCAGGACAGACTGAGGGTGGACAAGTGGGTAGGACCCTGTAGGCTAAGAGGAGTTTAATTACAAATTCTCTGAGGTTTTATCTGAATTGAAAGATGAGAGAAGGAAGGTTCAGAGAGCTTAAGGATTCACTCAAGGGCTGAAATTCCAACCAAGGAATCTTATTATTTATTTATTTATTTATTTATTTTGAGGCAGAGTCTCACTTGGTCACCCAGTAGAGTGCTGTGGCATCTTAGCTCACAGCAACCTCAAACTCTTGGGTTCAAGTGATTCTCTTGCCTCACCCTCCCAGGTAGCTGGGACTATAGGCACCTGCCACAGTGCCTGGCTATTTTTTAGAGACGCGGTCTCGCTCTTGCTCAGGTTGGTCTTGAACTCATGAGCTCAAGCAATCCACCCGCCTCAGCCTCCCAAGTGCTAGGATTATAAACGTGAGCCACCACACCCGGCTTTTTAGAGTGCGATGGCCACAGCCTAGCTCACTGCAACCTCAAACTCCTGGGCTCAAGTGGTCCTGCTGCCTCAGCCTCATGAGTAGCTAGGACTACAGGTGCCCACTACAACACCCAGCTAATTTTTCTGTTTTTAGTAGAGACGGGGTCTCACTCTTGCTCAAGCTGCTCCAAACTCCTGACATCAAGTGATCCTCCCACCTCAGCTTCTCAGAGTACTAGGATTATAGGCATGAGCCACGATGCCCAAGCCTGAATTCCCACAACTTCTGATTTCATTAATACAAGACTACTAAAACCTACCTGGCAAGTTCTAAAATTACATAATACCAATCCTGCCAAATGTAAATAACACACAATGGTTTTCTTTTAATTTTAGACTAATCTGAAGGTACAGATGATCAGGTTACATTGTTTGCATTTTTAGGTACAGTACGGGTTGTAGCTGTGCCCCTCTCCCGAGAATGTGCCATATACCCTTATGCTTCAGTGGTTTTCAACCTTTTTTATCTCACAGCACACTTGAACCTATACTTCAACTACTCTGGCACACTTAACTATGCTGATCAAAAAAGACTAAAAAAATGAATATGAAAATATTTACTATGCTTTGAATTTCTTTTGAAATTAATTAATGATCTTTAAAAATTTTTTAGGCACACCAATTGAAAATCACTGCCTTACATGGTGCCTATCAGGTGAGAGCACACGAATCCTTCTCCTTCTCTCTCCCTCCTCCCTCCCACTTGAGTTTAACTGTGTTTTTCTCTCGTGTGGGCATGTATTTGTCTACTGGTTTCACATTTCTTTGTCAATACTGTTAGTATTGAGTACATTGGATACTCGCTTTTCCGTGTTGTGATAGTTTACTAAGTAGAATGTTCTCCAACTCTATCCAGGTTGATGCAAAAGATATAAAGTCTCCATCTTTTTGTGAATGAATAGCATTCCATGGTAAACATATATCCCAGTTTAT
>NW_003852400.1:43822487-43825266 GCF_000181295.1 Otolemur garnettii | reverse complement strand
ACAAACATTCTAGGGCTTATGTCCTTATGGTAAAATGACTTTTTTTCTTCTGGGTAGATACCTAGTAACAGGATTGTAGGATCAAATGGAAGGTCTACTTTTAGTTTTTTGAGGATTCTCCATACTTCTTTCCAAAGAAGCTGTATTAGTTTGCAATCCCACCAAGAATGTAAAAGTCTTCCCTTTTCTCCACCCTTCACCAGCATGAGCAGCTTCGGGACTTTGTGATGTGGGCTATTCTCACTGGGGTTACGTGACATCTCAAAGAACACGCACTGTTTTTGAGTAATCTTTCTAATCTTCCCAGAGAACAGTTGTAATCATCACAACTACAGACATCCCATTAGTGGCAGCTCATAGTTTTCCAAATAAATTCCAAATTTGGAAAAACAGCATTTTAGGACATTCTGAAATCATAGTGGTGATATTGTGACCACAGTTTCCAAATAAAATTGAGATATATATCTAACAAGGAATTCTTCTATTATTTCCAGACAGTGGGCCTGAAAAAGAACCTAAGTGTTGACACGTGGGGCAATCTGCTTTACAGATCTATCCTTTTTCATTTTTTGTGGCACTGCCTTCTAGCAGGGTAGGAGAATAAATGGTCAAAGACATATAAACAGGCATCCTTGGCTTGTTCCTTTCTTTAATGGAACTAAGCATTTGCCATTAAGCAGGGCATTTATTCTTGATTTTGAACAAAAGTCCTACCAAAAAGTCTTCTTTCATTCCTAAATTGCCAAGAGTTTTTCTTTTCAATCAAGGAAGACAGTTAATGTCTACATTATTTATCCTTCAGTTGACAACAAATTAAGCCTCATTCAATCTGTCTATACTTAAGAGTGATCTCTCTGGACTATACTGAAGAACATTTTTACACATTATCCTACTCAAATATGAACTAAGTTGCTGAGAAAGATGGCATGGGTCAAAGAGCCACCTGGAACAAAGCTATAACAATAAAGCTGTTCCTTTATACCTGAACAATTTTAAGCTTTCTTTCAGACACAGTGATCTTTTGACTATATCTGTGAAATTTTTCTATATTTCTCTGTGCCCTGGAGAGCTATAACTATCAGAGAGCACATTTGAGAAAAAGAAAACAGAGAGTCCAATGAGTTCAAATGTGGCTATGCCATTTATTAGCTAAATGATGAAAAGCAAGTTTCTCAGCTCTTCTGAATCTGTTTTCCCACTTGAAAAATATGGATATTAATACTCTCTGGCACTGTGCCTGACACATAATAAGATCTCAATAAACCGCGTTAAAGGAACACAATAAACGTATGGAACTGACACTGAACTGCTGCAATAGTGTCGCTGCAGAGATGGGGGGGGGTGTTCACAAGTCTGTCCTTACCAGTAAAACCTCACTGCATCAATGAAGGCCTGGAAAACAAACTCACAAGTACTATATAAACAAATCAAGCAACCCACAGACAAGTTAACATCTGTATGGTCCTTTTACCAGAGACGGTGCAGAAAAATAAATCTCACATACCTAGATGGCTCAAAGGCACTATCCTCCACTGATGGGGGGGATAATGGCGATCTCGTCTCCTGGTTGAAGCAAGAGGAGCTGGTCTCCAAGCTCGACATATTCTTGACGAACAGCAAATATTATCTGATTTCTAACATCAGCCAATCTGAAGAGGTAAAGTAGAAGCAGAAGTATCAAAATTGTGATAGACCTCAAATTCCTTCAGTTGCAATTAAAGATATTACATAAATATGACTAAACAAGGTCAGACAATTAAGTTCATGAACTCATCCTAGAAAACGTGCTACATACCTTACTTCGGTCACCAGATGGCCTAAGGGAGTACTTCCAAGGTGACTGTAGTGATATTCAGCAATGAAGTGATGTAGCCTTTTTTCTAGGATGAGTTTGTGAACTTAACTGTCTGATCTCATATAAAGCAGGTGATCGTTTATGCCTGTAAAGGTATTACATAATTATTACTGTGTAAGGGAGGTTCATGCCTATGTGTCTTTGGGAGGAACAGGTGGGAAGGTTGCTTGAGGCCAGGATTTGAGATCAGCCTGGCAACAGAACAGGACCTACAAGATTAGCCAGGGATGGTGGCACATGCCTGTAGTATTAGCTTCTCCAGAGGGTGCAGTGGGAAGATGATCTGAGCCCAGGAGTTTGAGGTTACAGTGAGCTATGATTACATCACTATACTCCAGCCTGGGCAATAGAGTGATTCCCTCTCTCTTAAATACAAATTTTTACTATATCAAGTATCCCCTACAAAATTTACTAATTAAATTGACTCACATTCTGTGGGGAATTGACTCACATCTCTACTGAAGGACATACTTATGTATTGCAAAGAATTAAACAGCTAACAACTCTTTATTGGATATTGTATGTCTTGGAAAATTAAACAAACCAAAAACCCACTGAACTGGAGGCAACATTCAAACCAGGTCAAAAGAAAAATGTTCTAATCAGCACATGACCCTTCCAGGGGCTTTCTGTCCACACGCACAAACAAACCAACTACAGCTAGAAGTTTCCCACAGGACCAGGCATCTCCCTGCAAGTACAGCTTCAAAAGTAAAGTAGAACAGAGGCCCCACCATGTTCCACTGGTTATTAGGCTACTGTAAGAGCAACTTAAAAGATAGGAAATCGAGAAGGGGGCAATTTCCTTTTAAACAAATAGTGTGTATAAAATAGCCTTTTATACAGCACAGGACTTCCAGGTTAAAACTATAAAAACTTGTGTGACACTATTAATAGTCCTAAAACACCCCAGAATAAGCTACT
>NW_003852400.1:43821135-43822148 GCF_000181295.1 Otolemur garnettii | reverse complement strand
TGTTATAAAAATGGAGAATCTACATTTTCAGTATTTTGTAAATTATAAAAGAAAATATTGTCATGTCTCTCTGTGAATATCCTAGCTCACTACTTTCTCAGTAAAATGTCTTTAACCTTCCTTATGAAATTGTGCATTTCTAGGATGCCACCTGTGGCTCAGTGATTAGGGCGCTGGCCTCATATACTGAGGGTGGAGGGTTCAAACCCAGTCCTGGCCAAACTGCAACAAAAAAATAGCTGGGTGTTGTGGCAGGTGTCTGTAGTCCCAGCTACTTGGGAGGCTGAGGCATGACAATCGCCTAAGCCCAAGAGCTGGAGGTTGCTGTGAGCTGTGATGCCATTGCACTCTACTGAGGGCCATAAACTGAGACTCTGTCTCTGAAAAAAATTTTAAAAGTTGTGCATTTCTAAATACAAGGATTTAAGTTTTTAGGAGTAGCCCCAGAAAAATACAAGTACTGGCCCTTTGGATGTTAACCATGGAAATAAAACCTAGCACTTTTACATTTACATATTTTTAAAATATTAGAAAGTATTAATCATATGCATTCTACACAATTTTAACTACCCAGGATGTCGAGTTTCTATCTCTCTCCACAGCTGCAGTGCTTTTATTTCTTGTGGCACAGAAATGGTCTCTGAACGAACTCCTGTTATTTCAGCACTTTTTGCAAAATACAATACTTCAACCTGAAAGGAGAAAAAAAGTTTTTAATAACAACTCATAGCACTTTTCTGACTGCCAGTCTGAAAAGTTTTCTCATTTTCCAAATATACGACTTTAATCAAAAATAAATTTTATAAGTTAGAGAAAATTAAATTGCCCATAAAAATTTTTCAGTACATCTACAAGTTCAAATTTTAAAAAACTGTTTTATTTTAAGCACAATTCAGACTAATTTCTGGATGCCTTTCCGTTTTAAAAACTTACATATACCATAATCAAAATTAAGCCTGTCTTTACTGACATAAAATTATAGAATCTTTTATAAACATTCAAGCAGAGTGTCT
>NW_003852400.1:43818126-43820698 GCF_000181295.1 Otolemur garnettii | reverse complement strand
TTGGTTGGGGTGGCCAGAGCAAAGCCTGGAAGCCGGGAAGGGACCCGTGACGGTGGCCAGGAGAGCGTGTGTTAGGGGTCAGGGGAAGATGTGACTGAACAGGGCCCGGTGGAAGGGGGGAAGACGTGGGGCACACACCGCACAGACTGCTCCACTCGTACGCGCACCACCTTACCTGGCAAGTGGGCACCATTCCGCCCGGAGCCCCGGGGTAGAATCACCACCGCAGAGGCCGAAGTTCCGGGCCGACCCAGCGCGCAGGCGCAAACTGACGGCGCTGCCCCGCCCGCGGCCCCGCAGGGAGCATGCGCACAACAAGCGCCTCTGTGGCACAGCGCCCCGCCTTCTCCCCGCCGGTTCCCCTGGGACAGCTGCGCAAAAAGGTTAGTTTTCAGTTGCAGTTGGGTCGTGGTGATGAATGTGGAAATGGAGAAAAAGGGACCATGTACGCTCCTCCTCACAGGGAGGAGGTCGTGGTCCTGGAGAGCGGACGCCTAACTCCCCTGCACAATTGCCACCTGCGTCGCAGAGCCTTAGCTAATGATAGCTTGCTCACCCAATTTCGGGTCGTCTCGGGCACTTAACAACTTAGAACATCCGCCTTAGCAGAAATTTGCATTCTACCCGATTGACCACTTTTTCTGTTTACTGCTGCTCAGTCATTTGTCCTTATCCTACGCATCCAATATTCCTGACTTTTCACCAACGAGAACTCTGGGCTTTGGCTTTAAATGCTTGCGTAGTTACGTGGATGTGTTAGGCATCCTTGCCCTTGAAGCTCACTAATTAGAGCCTTAAACACTAATGGTACCTTCTTGTACCAAGTGCAGTACTACTAGGGATATGTGTAACATGTCGTGGGTGAAAAGGAGAAGTGGCTGGGTCACCGAGGAGTGTGCTCCAGAAATTCCCGCCAAGGAGACACGGAGCTAAATCTGCTAGAATAGTAACAGCAAATGACAGAGGAGGGGTAGGAAATGAGGGAATTTCTCTTGCTTGTACCAAGCCACAGGATATAAAGCAGCACAGTGAGTTCACAGGAGGACAGGTTGGTAAGGCGGACAATGTCCCCTGCAAAGACATGATGAGAAATGAGGCTGGAGATATCAGGTAGGAGCCCATGGTAGGACAAATTGGCAAGGATTGATTAACACTAACGTATATTCTGGTATCGGTGCTAAACATCAAGGGTAAAAAATTATATTTACAACTAGACATAAAAACAGGGGGATGATGGCAGTGGCTTTAGATGTGAGATGGCATCCAAGGCCAGAAATGATGATGTACAATATCTAAACGAGACTGAGAACAGAAGCATGACCCCAGATCTTCTGTAGAGCCAAAGTGATGTTTGTAAAAGTCAGAGCCTGATACTCCTAAATCTGCGAAAACTAAAAAACAACAACAACAAAAAAAAAATACAATGCCCATGAACACTTCTTAAAAATTCTTCTTGTGCCAAAAACCCACTCAATCAAGACAGTTACCAAAGTCTCAGAATAAATAACTCAGCAATAAACACAGTGGTAAAGACAAAAACTAAAATAAATCCTGGGATTAGATTTTAATCCAAACAAAACAAAGACATCAATTGTGGGATTATGGTTATTGAATAAAATATAAATGACATTGGAATATGAAGAAATAGTAATATTGTTCGAAGTTGGAGCAAGTGGTTACAAAACATTAATTTCTTGATATTTTTCATAATCTTGTTTCTTGTCAAAGACTTTTAGGACCAATCATTTTTTATGAAATAAAAATTACTCTATCAGTTTCACTTTAATTATTTTGTCATTGATAAATTCAGGTAAATTACATGGCTAAAAAATATGTATCTAGCTAATATATTGATTGATAATATTTCCTTGTTTCCCTTTGCATTTTTGTGTTTTTATTGGCCACTTGTACTTCTCTGTGAAATTGCTGTTTATGTCTTTTACTCATTACACAGGAGATATTAAACAATTTTTTAAAATTTTGCCCTACCTATAGTTTGTAGGCAAGAAAAAGCAGATACCCAGCTTATTCCAAAGACTTTGGTTTTATTTTTATTGTAAGTTGATTATTTAAATCAGTTAACAATCAGAATGGAATATAATACATCATTTTAGGAAAAGCAAAACAACTTTAAGAACAACATGTATATTTCAATTAAGCTGCAATTTATAATAAAAAACATAGTTGAAGCTATCATTTTCCCGGTTATTTTTTATTTTGGTTAAAATGAAAAATAAGTTGAGGCAAAAACATTTCCCTTTTATTTTCAGATTGAAAAAAAATGAGATTCTGCGAGACAAGAAATATAGGAGCGTCTGAGACCTTCACAGAAGGCTTGGTTGAAAGATCAGAAAAGCCAGGTGTGATAGCTCATGCCTGTGATCTCAGCACTCTGAGAGGTCGAGGTGGGAGGATTGCTTGAGATCAGGAGTAGAAGACCAAACAGCAACATAGCAAGGTAAACCCCCATTTCAAAAAAAAATTTAAAAATTAGGCTTGGCGACTGTGGCTCATGTGGCTAAGGCGCCAGTCATATACACCTAAGGTGGCGGGTTCCAATCCAGCCCAGGCC
>NW_003852400.1:43814445-43817794 GCF_000181295.1 Otolemur garnettii | reverse complement strand
AAAAAAAAAAAAATCAAAAAGATAATGTTGCTTATTGCAGCAAATTATCAAAAATATTCATTCCCTTTTCTGAAAAATATTTTTACCAGAAATACCTGGTGAGATCAAACTTAATGGTTACATTTTCTATAGATTGTTTCTCTGGTAAGTAACCTGGGGTTTTTTTGTTTTGATTTTTTTCTTACCCAGATATAATAACCTAATTAAATACTTGCCACCAAGTATTGGTTTTGTTTTTCATGTTACAGTTCAGCCCCTAATTGAACTGAGCTTAAAATTATCTAAAATCCAACCTATCCATCCAATTATACATTTTTTGAAATTTAAAGTGTTATGTTATCTTACAAAATAATTTTTTTTTTTTAAATCTTACCAAAAAAAGAAAAATATTTTTTTTTAAATAGAGTCTCACTATGTCACTGTGCCGTGGCATCACAGCTCACGGCAACCTCAAACTCTTGGGCTTAAGCAATTCTTTTGCCTCAGCCTCCCAAGTAGTTGGGACTATAGGCATCAACCACAACGCCAGCTATTTTTTTGTTGCAGTTGTCATTGTTGTTTAACAGATCCAGGCCAGGTTCGAGCCGCCAGCCTCAGAGTATGTGGATGGCGCCATAACCACTGAACTATGGGCACCCAGCCTATCTTACCAACATTTTTAACAATATCCTATTTCCATGTCTGTCCAAATACTTTCTGCCATCCTTATGAGCACCAAATACTATCTAGTTCTAGATATTCAGTGGCCCATTATCAGGAACTCTTCATTACTTTGTTGAAACAATTTGAGTCTTATAATCATGTGTTGTGTTAAAAAATAGGAAATCGTTTTTTAAATCTGTCCACATAACCCCTTTATTATAAAGAGATGCAGAAGTTTTGAACAGTGAACATATCTCTGCCTGAGGAAGTTTGGACTGTGTGGTGTGAGCTCTATAAACATTGGACTAATGTGTTTAAGGTATATTTGGTGGTAAACTTCTCACTTTAAAATAGATGATGCAGTCATTACTTTTTAAAAGACTAGTGTTACATAAACCCATCTGTAATTACTCATGTTAACAGATCACCCAGTGTTTCAAGTACCTTTCTACACAAATGACTTGTAAAGACATAGGGTTTAGCCTGCTATTAATAAACAGTCCAATTGAGTATCTTGTACTTTCTAAGTGTCCAAAAGATTGTTGAATCAATTTTGCAATTGAACAATATAATTTTAAAATACCACATCCTTGTTGTCATTTTATTTATTGTTTATTTTAACTAAAAACAAAAACCCAGTATAAACTATATATGTGTATGTACATATATATATACATACATACTGAAATTTATTACCAAAAACTTAAGTCAAAAGAAGTACACCCCCTTGTGGTTTGTTATTGCAATCGCAAATCCTTCACCTTAAAATGAAAAGAAGGTAGCTAAGAGCTTTGCAATTATGTTCTTCACTGATGATTTTATAAAACTAACATATACAATCTCTGAAGTTCAGATGGCAGAAGAAAGCCAGATCTCAAAATTTTATTTCTGAAAAATCTAAGATATGCACAACAGATAGTTTTCTTCTAAAGAGGAAAATACAGGAGTCCTTAGCCAATGAAAGCCAAAACTCTTTTAAGGAGCATAATGTGGGCTCTAGAAAGCTCCTAAATCTGATTTTTTTTTTCATAAGCATTAAGAAGGCGACCTTTAGAAAACAAAAATCTTAAAAATCTCTCTACAGGGAGTTGGTGAAGGAGAAATCTCCATAAAAATAGAAAGAAAGAAGGAAAGATGTGAGGTGGTTGCAGGTAAGGGGAGAGGCTGCCCGGAGCCCTTGGTGGGCAGCCTCACTAATGACCTTCTCATCTTAAAGGTGCTTAGTAGGGAAGCCAAACCCACTTTTGATGCTTTGCCTTTCAGCTGTTTGGCAGCGGAAATGATTGCTGCCTGAGTACAGAGCAAGAGCACGAATTGGGTCACCTCTTCTGAAAAGTAGCAAAAGTTGCAGTTTCAAACTGAACTAGGGATTGAGGATGGACTGAAGCTGGAGTTCATCCCTGTTCTCAAAGAGAGTATGCCTGGCATTATGGAGTCTTATGGACTGCAGGTCTGTGTCCTCCCATAATGAATAAGTGGAAAGGCCAACCCCAAATCTGATATTTGAAGGTGGGATTTGATAGGTAATTGGATTGTGCTGGTGGAGGCTTCGTTTGTGAGATTAGTGCCTTTATAAGTGGGACCCAGAGAGCAAACTCTCATTCTCCATCAAGTGAAGATACAGCCAGAAGTTGTCAGTCTGCATCCAGAAGAATCCCCCCAGGACCTCACCTTGATGTCAGTGTCCTAGCCTCTAGTGCTGTAAGAAATAAATGTCTGTTGTTTATAAGATAATGAGTCTACAGTACTTAGTGAGCCCAAACTGATTAAGATGTGCAGCGAGCCCAAGCCAAAGACCTTTAGTAAAACTGCAAAGGAGAGACAGAGCCCAGTTTGGCTAATGGATGATCTTCTCTACCCCTATTCTCACCCTACCCCAGGCCCTCGGGCTGCAGATAATTTTTCCTTCACTGGACTTCAGGGGTCAACACAATTCTCTGTAAAGGGGCCAGACTGTAATATTTAGACTTTCCGAGCCTTGAGATGTCTGTCACAGCTACTCAGCTCTGCCATTGCAGCATAAATGCAGCCAGAGGCAGTAAGCAAAGGAGTGAGTGTGACTTTGTTTCAGTCAAATTATTTGCCAAAGGAGGAGATGGGCTAATTTGTCCCATGGGCCATATTTGCTGACCCTTGCAGGGCAGCTTATAAAGTAAGAGAAAGGGGAGGCAGGGAAGGAGAATGGCAGAATTCAGCCATGTTAGAATCAGCCTAAGTAGGTTTAGACAAATCTTTCCTTATTAAGTTTCAGTTCAATGAGAAACAAATAGAAAAAAAAATTGGAACCCAGCTTAGGGGGGGGGAAACTTTAGGCCAAAATTGGTTAATTTTACTTATTTTGGAAAAATGTAGTATGTAAATGATAGATGAAAAAATAAGTAATACTGGACGGCAAACCCCCTCCCCAAGGGGAAATTCCCCAGTGTGCGTCCTTTATACTGTAAGAAGAAGGTTTACAAAACACAAATTTATAGAAGAAGACTTCAAGGAGAAGATAAAGCCACAAAATAGAATTAAAAGGTGGTAAGGAAATATTAGGGACTAACACAACTACAGAAGAAACAGTAAATACATAAGAAAGAGGAAAAAACAAGCAGCAGAGACTCAATCGTTGCTCTAGAGTAGCACTGTCTAGGAGAATTTTTTGCAATGACTGGAATGTTCCAACACAGTACCCACAAGTGTCCATTGAACAAGCAAGGTCTGA
>NW_003852400.1:43812709-43814281 GCF_000181295.1 Otolemur garnettii | reverse complement strand
AGACCAGTGCGAGCCAGAGTGAGACCTCATCTCTAAAAAAATAAAAGGCAGTCGTTATGGTGGGCATCCCAGCTACTTGGGAGGCTGAGGCAAGAGAATCGCTTAAGCCCAAAAGTTTGAGGTTGCTGTGAGCTGTGATGCCACAGCACTCTGTGGAGGGCACAAAGTGAGACTCTGTCTCAAAAAAAGAAAAAAACCCACAGAATATAAACCTAATAGGTGTCTCTGAAAAGAAATAAACAAATGGAATAAACAAATGACATGAATTTTAAGTTGTAATAAATAATAACTTTCTCAAATAAAGGAGGAATTTACACTATGGCTTCAAAGGACACAGTGTATCCCAGTAAATTCTGGAAACGCCATCTTGAATTAAGTATTTCCTGCTCTTTATTGAATTTTAAGAATAAAATTTCTTTAGTTATCTAGGAAGAATAAAAAAAATTCATGTGGAAGAAAAGTGAACTACTTTGTGATGTCTTCCCAGTAACATTTAGCATTAGAAGACATAGAAATTGTCTGAGAGCTTAATTTAAGACTCGTGTTTTTCTTTAACTCTGCGTTCTCTCTCCCGCACACCACTGGGCTTTCTCTCCAGCTCCGGGTTCCCGAGGCCTAATCAGAAGCTCCTGGGTTCTGTCTTGCTGCTTTACCACCCGGGACTGTGTCCCTGCTCCCTCCATCTCATTCCTTCAGCGGCTCTTGCTTTTCTGGGTTTTCTGTTGGTTCTTTCTCTCTCTTCTACCCTCTCTCTTTTTCTGTTTTTGCTTTCTCATCGTGAATAGATCCCATTGAAATGTCTTCACTTTTATTTAAATTGTCATGTGGTCATTCTGCCATATTGTCGACAAAACATCACCTTCATATTTTTAATACTGGTTAATTCTCTTAGCAGTTTATACATTTATTTTTACTCAGGGAAGCAATCATGTTAAGTAGAATTCTAAAGAAAGCAAAACAATCTAAAGCCTATTTAAAATTATTCAAGTACCGACTTCCTCATATTTTACTTAGCTTCAGAAGTCCTTGTTAATTTCTGATCACAAAAATTAAATTATACAGCAATTGCCTTTTATATACAATTAAAGTACTTCAAATCAATTAAAAAATAATAAAATATGACTTTGTATAATATTTGAAACAATGATAATATTAAAATCAATTAAGACTAATGAATATAATTATCAAAATCAAATACAAATTAATAAAACATTGCTACCTTCAGAACTGGTTGTGCACATGCTATTTTTGCTCTTGCCACTTGGTGGCATCACTTTAGCTAAGAATTCCAAATGCTATCGTTCAGTAGAGTTTGTCTTAAATTATAAATCCTTTGCTGCTAGGTCTTCAGAAATTAATCCCTCTCGCATACATTGTGATTACGTATAGACCTGACTGATATCAAAGTTGTCTCTGAATTGTGGAATAGTCAGGGCTCAACTCTGATGGTTCTCCATGGAACCCTCACTGAGGGATCTAGAAGCTGTTGTTTCCCAAAAGTTCTTACTGTCAGATTTCAGAGATGTCCTTAATGCAAAGGCATGGAGGATAAAAATTATAGTGCTCCACTCA
>NW_003852400.1:43810979-43812286 GCF_000181295.1 Otolemur garnettii | reverse complement strand
CCTGCTGCTTATTAAGACCTTAAACATCAAAGATACTTTCCAGCCATGACCACACCCTTTATATTCTTTTTCTCTTCTATAAGAAAAGCTAGCATATTTTTGAGGTATTTTATATACATATATACATTCTGTATGCCAAGTACCATATTTTGCACGTCTGAATTTTTATGCTGTTTAAATTTTTTAATCATGTGAGATAAATATAATCCTTCTTATTTTATAGACATAGGAGGTTCAGACACTTATCTACAGTTATTCATTTAGCAAGGAACAGAGCCGGAGTTTAAACTCAGGCCTGTGGGCCCCAGAGTCCACGCGTTGTCCTTCATCCCAGGACACGTCCAAATTTCCCTTGAGAATGTGCACGTGCACTTTTTACATTGTACCATTTCTCTACGGGAATAACTATAGCGGTCGCGACAAGTAACATCCCACCCTTAATTATCCTGACAGTTTTCTGCTACACACAATCTATATACTCCTCGATTATTTATAGATTTACAAGTCATGGTGAAAGAGCCTCTCCATATCTTTATGATGGTCCAGTGCCCTGATTAATGTGCACTTTGAAAAGCCCTTTGAAAGTTCTGAGGGCTTCCTTGAAAGAGTAATTCCAGAGCAAAGTACAGACCAAGGCTGTGAGGACCAGATTCAAATCTCCATGGCCATTTTAGGACTAAAGGGAAGTAACTTGAGGGATTAGTCTGTTCAGTGAGGCCGGCCATCAAATCAATAGAACTTTAGAATCTCAGGTTGGAAGGGACCACAAGGCTGTTGGGACCGATAACGAACTGAACGTGAGTACTCGCTGTCACGTGCCTGCTCCGCACTTGACCAACCTCTCTGATTGCTTTGCATGCCAGAGAATTTTATAGCCTAAGAGTTACCTTCAGTCTTGGACAAGTCTGAACATTCTTTCCATACTGATACACAGTAAATGTGACCATCTGCTGAGAAGGTGGAGGTGGACATGGTGGCTTACGTTCCTGGAGGATTTCCCACTTGGCCAGAACTTTCTCAAGTCTGAGTCAGAACTTATTCCTGGGACAGGAGGCATCAAGAGAACTTTTGGGAGGGCAATGAGGGGTGGGAGATAGTTACCTTGGGCTTAAAGCTATAAAAGTAGTTTTACTTGTATTTCAATCTACTTATCTGGTTCAACTTTTTGAGGGGAAATATAAATGTACTTTCATAAACTCTAATGACAGTTCTTAGAACAGTCGAATCAGATGACAACAAAGATCTATTTTTGAAAAAGAAATCTTATAGTGTACATCTGTGGAAACCATCGTTATGTTGTGTGTTAA
>NW_003852400.1:43809202-43810388 GCF_000181295.1 Otolemur garnettii | reverse complement strand
ACTCAGGAAAGGTCACAGAGGAGGGAAGGGATCTGCTAAATTCACATGTGTCTCAAATTTGACAGATTCTCCAAAGTATCCTTCGTTGCTCTTTGGAAACGATCAATGAATCTTTTCTGGCTTAATCCTAGCATGAACATTCTAGTCATGCATACACATATAAACACACCTATACATAGACATGCACATATATTGTATATGTGTGTACAAAAACACGTGTGTACACATACACACGTACATCAGTGCTTAAGACAATTTATATACTTGTCTCCTTCACCCTTCATCTATCACACAGGGTCCTCCCCTTGCTATACACAAAGAGTAAGGGGAGAAATAGCAGGAAAATCTGCTTACCATCTGGGATACAGTATCCAATTGGCTCCTTCTGGAAAATGCAAGGAGAACCTTTCATACTCTTGCATGTTTTACCTTAGGGTTCTCTCTGTGCACAGAAGTGCCTGGCAATAAAAGTCATACTTACTGACAATACAATTGTTGTACTGGGTGCATTTTATTTTATTACCTTAACAACCCAATGACATAGTTATTGCCAATACTCTTGCTTTGTATCTGGGGAAACTGAGTCTCACAGAAGTTAAATACTTATTAAACATTACTGGCTGTAATAGAGCACACCTGAATCAGGTCTGTCTTATTTCAAGACCTTACACTTTTTTTTTCTTTTGTTTTTTTGCAGTTTTTGGCCAGGGCTGGGTTTGAACCCACCACCTGTGGCATATGGGGCTGGCGCCCTACTCCTTTAAGCCACAGGCGTTGCCCCAAGACCTTATACTTCTAGCAACTATTCTTTATGCCACTCTGAAATCTATCAGTAGCTCCATTATACTGCCAAGCCCACCCCTTAGCCTCTGGGCCAGCCATGTACCTAGTGTCCTCAGGGGAAGTTTGACATGATTGAACCTGGGGAATCTGTGCCCTTCTTTGATGGATGCCACAGGAGGTTGAGAGAGATGAAGGGATGTGATTTCCAAATTTCCTCTGGCTCTCAGAGTGCCATCAGCTCTCTGGGAGCACCAGGACCTACATAATCAGGGACAGGTGCATGATCCAAGTCATGTTCCAGAACTTCTGTCTGAGCAACTGGGAAAGCTGGCCCGGGATGGTGTGAGCCCTGGGGCCTCCACAAAGACCCTGGGCCTCTTCCATCTACCCTTTCTTCATCCAA
>NW_003852400.1:43806478-43809181 GCF_000181295.1 Otolemur garnettii | reverse complement strand
AGTGGAGCTGGGGACCTGGGGACAACATTTGAGCCAGAAAGCAATAGGCCCTGAAGCCAGATCTTCCCAATTGGACTTTTTAAGGTAGTGAGACAACATACTTCCTCACCAGCACAGCCATTGGGGTATGGTTTTCTGTCCCTTATAGCTAGAGGTTCCCTCGCTAATTAGCCAGCTCAAAGAGAACAGTGCAGCAGAATGTCAGATGGTGCTTTCCCAGACCTGACACCAAGGCTCAGAACAGAGAACACGTGTGAAATTGTGAAGTCTCTGCACTCTGAAGAGGGTGGCCAACAATAGACCAGCTGACTCCCGCGGGGTTTACAAATAGTCAGCAGAACAGAGGCCACCACACGACTAGCCCCTGATTTCAGTTCTTATGAACTGAGGAGAGGAAAGGGTGAGGCTCAAGGGATTCCTTCCTTGTCCTTAGGGAAATGACGGTGTTGGAAGTGAGAAATGATCTGCTTCCCTTCCCTATAGAGAAGAGATATTCCCCTCACCCAGCTAAGTGACTGGAAGCCTCCCTCCATGAGGAGAGCTCAGAGGCTGGGGACCTGGGAGGTTAGCAGTCTCAGCAGGGTGGATGGAGGCCCCAGTTAGATGTGTAGTATCTGCTTAAGGCCATAAATGAGCTATCTTGTCCCTGTGTCTATTTGGGGGTGGAGAAAACGCCTAAAGAGAGACACAGGAAGGAGAGAGGGGTTGGTCTGCTCTACCACTGCTTATGGCAAAGAAAGTCAAGTTGACTGTAGGCCAAATGGGTAGCAGAAAGTAGTGAGGGTCTAGGCGTCTTGTCCTGTCCCTGGTGGTGACCAGAGTAATGAGCAGCCGTGTGGCAGTGGTGTGCCCTAATGGTAGGAGGAAGAGGTTAAAGCAGGTCTCCTGCTCAGGAAACCGTGATGTGGAAGGGTCCTGCAGGGCCCTCAGAAAGACTCAGGAAAGGTCACAGAGGAGGGAAGGGATCTAAATCAAATTGGAGCTTGATTCTTTAAAATAACTGAGTTTCAATGCTTTAAAGTGACTGCAAATTTATGGAATCTATCCCAGATGGTATTAGGTGATAAGAAATGGAGAGTGAATTGGGCATGGTTGAAGTGAGTGATTATTTTAAAAAAGGGGAAAGAAATAATCTTCCGAGTCACTCCACTGAATTGAAGCTGCCCATGACCATATGTGATATTGATGCGACTGGTGTGGGGAGAGCGACCTCTGGATTAGGTAATGAGAGAAGGGGGTCCGAAAAACATCATGGAGGTGCAGGGTCTGAACCACTGTTGCCCCTAAAAGGAACTCTGGACTGGAGGTATCTCTTAGAAACAGAGACTTTGTGGGAGGTCTGAGGGGCAGAGGAAGCAAGACAAAGTCTGTTAATGCTGATGAACGCGGCATGAGGGCCCCTTGGATGCTGTCACGGCCACAGGGAACACATCAGTACAGAGAGAATCATTTCAGGCCTGACTGAGAACAGGTGAAGAGAGTGAGTTCCAGTTCAAGCCAAAACCTGCTTTGGTAACATGCAGGTAAAACCAAGATGATTATAAAAAGGGGAGGGGAGAGGATGGAAGAGAATTTCTCAAAGCTAGAGGTGTCTGCGATATTTTGGAAGAGGAACAAGTTACAAAGGCAAGTTTCTTGCAAAAGCATTTGAAGCCAAGAAGAAAAATCTTTATGAGCCCAAAGGTTGACTGTGTTCCTCTCCTAGGAGAGCGTCAGTGGGGCTGTCCTGGGTGTAGGTGAACTGGGGAGAGATTGGTCTGTGCAGAAATGAGATGGGAGCAGGTTATGAATGGTTCTGAGACGATGCTACATAGCCGGGAGCTGGCCATCAGGTGGCCATGGCGGTGGAACACCTGACCCAGACTGAGCTGAGTGAGCGCATTGTTAAGGCCGCAACTCCTCCAGTGCTGCAGTGAGCTCCTCTCTGCCCTCCCTGTTCATGAACTTGATGCTACAGTCTGTGCTCAACACAGAAGTCAACGTCCCTTTAAAACTTTAATTCTGCTTGTATCACTCCTCTGCTAAAAATTCTCCCACAGCTTCCCATCTTACTCAGAGTAAATATCAAAACCCTCAAGGTGGATGACGAGGTGCTGGTCTGGCCCCAGCTCTGTCTTATCTAATGTCATTTCCTTCAACCCCGAACACCTTACCTATTCCACCCCAGGCAATCCCAGAACGTGTCAAGCACACTGGGGATTTTTGCAGCTCCTGTTTCCTCGGCATGAACAGCGTCTCTCCAGATCCCTGCACCTCAGGACCCCCACTCAGGTCCGCCTCAGCGCACACCATCGGAAGAGCAGCCTTCCCTGGCCAGCGGCGCGAGGCCACAGCCCTCCCACCCAGCTGTCTCTTTGTCCCTAACACATGTTTCTCTTGTGTCACTTAATCACCACTTGATAGACTGGAGGGTTCCTTGGTTTTTTATTATTTATTTATACTCCGTATTCCCCTCTAGAATGCAAACTTCCTTAGGGTCTTTTCCACGGATATATGCCCAGAGTTCAGAACAGTGACTGTCACATAATAGATACTTGATAAATATTTGTTGAGTGAAGGAAAGAATGAACAAATAAATAAACTAAGGAAACGTTCAATAACATCTGAGAAAATGAACAGTCATAGACCAGGGAACTGTTAGACAATTTGGAAAGAGATTTGGAGCCTTGGGTTGTTTCCAAACTTTAAAAAAAAAAAAAAAAA
>NW_003852400.1:43779087-43806352 GCF_000181295.1 Otolemur garnettii | reverse complement strand
ATTGGCTCTGAACTGAGTTAGTAAAGGGCCCATATGTGGACTCACAACCGAGAGGACAGAATGTCTAAAAACTGTGACTAGATTGTGCCAGAATCTGTAATCAAGACTGATGATTTTTTTCTGGATTTCTTAATTAAAAAAAAAAAAAAAAAGTCCATGATTTAGCTACATGTCTTCAGAGTGCTGCTTGTCATCGAGATCTAGTAGTGACAGCAGTCCTAGTGGGCTCTCTAATTTGCTCAGCATTTTTTTTTCTGTAATACATATGTATAAAACAGAACGGAGAGAGGAAGACAAATATTCAAAGGATTTTCTCCCAAAGCTTTTCTTCTCTCTCTCTTTAAGACCATGGGTATGTCTGCCTGGACACACACATAGTAGATTCAGAATTGTGTATCCTTATCACCCTTTGCTGCTGGACGTCCATGGGAAGGGGCCAGGTACTCAATTCCTTACCTAACGTTTAGCATTTAACACCACATTAATCCAGCAGCCCCAGTGGAAAAGACCAAAGGAGGAAAATGACTTCCCTGTTACTCTCTTAAATGTCTGTATTGGAGACGGGCAAGGCCTTACCATTTTTAAGACTTCGTTTTGCTTAATGTTTTGAATTTTAACTTTATTCCATTTCAAAGGTTTTTCAAGTTCCAGTGTTAGAAAACAGAGCTTTGGTTTTAGAATAATTTGTTTTAATTCAAGTTTAATAAACTCAAGATGGGGAAATGACTCAAAAACAATAAAATGTGTTTTTCTAAGCGAGCATGTTAGGTTCTGATACAAAGAAAACATGTGAATAAAACCACAAAAAGTACAATATTTAATTAGACTATTATATGGGCCCCCTTTTCCTTGTAGGATATATAGAATTATGTGTCCAATTCCCGTTAAATGCAACAAAAGATAATGTACAAAAACTCGCCACACACAACAATCAAAAGTGACTTGAGAGCAAGGAGGATGTTCCATACAATTGACTGAAGCCACATCTCTGTTGTCCTGTACCTCGATGGGACTTTCCATGACCTGTTTAGAGGGACAGACCACTCTGTGTTTTGACTCTGTGGAGTGCTATTTCGCCACTTCTCAATCCTGTTACTCCTAACCTACTTTATGTTTTAAACATTTATGATCTATTTCCTTCATTCATTTACTCATTTAGAAAAAAAAAAAAAGTCTGACTACCAAATTTGAACACTTGTCCAAGGGGAGATAATGACAGATCAGTCGAATTTCAGTCCAAGGTTACCATTTAGAAGAAGAGGTGACATGTACACAAGCAATTCTATTCTGAGATTGGTGTGATCTTTTGTTGTACAGAACAAGTTCCATAGGGATTTGAAGAAGGACCCACTCACCTCCAGAAAGAGAAGAAAAGTTCTCACAGAGGAGGTAGAATGGAAGCGGGGCCTTGAAGACCATATAGCGAGATGGGAGACAGAGAAGGGAAGCTGTTGTTTGTAGAAGATGAGAAAGGAATTCCTGGGGGTGGGGGGGGATAATCTGAGCTAAGTCACCAATGCAGGAAAGGCCAGGAAGTGCTCTAAAAATAGAAACTAGTCTAGTTTTTCTGAAACATGGGAATTAATTAGCCAAGTAAAGAGATAATGTGTAAAATGACAGCTTCACATCAGTTTGTGCAGGTATCTGAATGCCAAGCTGAATTAGTTAGGGATAAGGTCATCTGTACAAAGCAGAAACCCTAATTAAAACATGAAGAAATCTGTTGTTTACTTAATAAGAAATACAGAATTAGGCGGCCTCTGGGTGCGCCAACAGCTCAACAGAGTTCTCAGGGACCAGGATCTTTCTGCTTCTGTTCTGCTATCCTTGGGGACTTTCACCCTTATTTGTTTCCTCACGATCATAAGATAGTTGCAGAAGTTCCTGGAATTATATCTACATTCAAGATGGAAAATAGAAAAAAAATTGCAACGACCACATTTTTTAAAATCAGAAAAGCAAAGGCTTTCTCAGAATCCCCCAGTAATCTTATATTTCAGTGTCCAAAAAATGAGTTAATGGCCACTTGTAGCTGAAAAAGAGAGGGAAAGAGAAAACGTTTTTGCTTTCTAGCCTTCACTGAAATTGTCAACGGAGAAACTTGTCAGGAAAGGCTGTTGCCTTAGCTAACCAACCTGCCCAAGCTAAGGGAGACTGGATTTTGTAGACAAAGGGGAGTCATTCATTTTCAGAAAAGAAATCATACAGGGTGAGGCTTTTAACATCGTTGATCTGGTGGTGTTATTGAAGAAAGGATAAGAGAGCTGGGGGAACAGAGGCAAAAAAGGAAAATGAAGAACATGTCTCATTTTAGACATGTTGGATTGGAGGTCCTGTGGAATATATATCCATTAGCATTTCCTAGTGGGGCAAATTTGAAGGTAGACATGTGAGTTTGTGCTAATTTTTTTCTCCTGTCTTTGAGTGGGCTGAAATCACACAATAGCCACAACACTGTGCCATAGGTGGGTGACACAGGACCAAAATGATAGACTGCAGACATTTCCACCTGGATATTTCATCATCATCATCTCCAATTTGTCACTTCAGAAAGCATTTAAGTACTGCTATGACTAAAACAATTTGTGCTCTGAGGTGTATTTTTATACTCTGGTGAAGCATTTTACATTATTAGAAAGAATAGGAAGTATGTTACTATCTATTTCAAAGAAACGTGAAATAAATATGAATAACCTTTAGGTCAAATGTGAACTGGAACAAATGTTATTCACTGTTTGTGTTATTCATAGTTATAAAGTGTTTGTAATTTAGACATAACATCTTGATTATATACTATGCAAAATTTTGACATGCTATTCATACTGAAACAACATAGCAAATTTGATCATCCATGCTGTTGAGATAATTGGCCAGCACTGTGGCTCATACCTGTAATCTAGCACTATAGGAGGCCAAGGCAAGGGGGATCAGTTGCTTGAGCTCAGGAGTTTGAGACCAGACTAAGCAAGAGGGAGACCCCTTTTCTACTAAAAATAGAAAAAATTAGTCCGGCATCATGGTAGGCACCTGTAGTCCCATTTACTTGGGAGGCCAAGGCAGGAGGATTGCTTGAGCCTAGGAGTTTGAGGTTGCTATGAGCTAGGCTGATGCCATGGTACTCTATACTGGGACAACAGAGTGAGACTCTGTCTCAAAAGGGGGGGAGTGGGTTTATCTCCCATGCTTGTGGAGACTGGCAAGTTTACAATCTGTAGTAAGCTGGGAGATAGACAAAGAATTGATGTTGCCACCTCAAGTCTGAAGACCATATAGAGACAAAATTCCCTCTTCCTCAGGGGACCTCAATCTTTTTCTCTTAAGACTTTCAACTGATTGAATGGGCTCACTCACACTGTGGCCAGTAATCTGCTTTACTCTAAATCTACTAATTTGAATGTTAATCCCATTAAAAAATATCTTCACAGCAACAGTCAGAGGGGCATTTGATCGAATATCTGGGAACTGTGGCCCAGTCAAGGTGACACATAAAATTAGCCATCACGTACTCTCTTTGTAGAGTAAAATATAAGCCCTTGGAGGGAAAAAGAACTACTCTTGATTTTGTTCACTAATATATCTCAAATATCTAGACCCAAACCTAGCATATGGTTGGCAGATATGGTAAATAGTCAATAAATGAATCATTGAGCCTTAAAAAACAAAAGTAACCCCCCCCCCAGGACCATTGTGAGGATGACTGGAGGTGGGTAGGGCCAGTGCAGAAAGCTCCTTGAAGAATTTGTTTTATACGTAGTTTTGAAAGAAGGCTAGGATGTAATTTGGCAGAAGAAGGAATGAAGAAACTTCGGGAAATGAGAGTGATGTGTGTGTGGGCTCAAAATGAGGAGAAAGCCAACAAAGTGTGCCCTCCAAGGTAGTCCCATCTTATGTAAATACAGGGGACATTTTTCAGTTATTCATGAAATGCTAAACATTTCCTTATTATCTCATGAAGTTCCAAAGCCTCATTTGTCCATTGATGATAGTCAAAACTTGTGGTCTCTCAAACATTTGAACTTTGTCCAAGTGAAATAAAGCGTTTATACAAAGCAGATGCACGCAACGTACCCTTCACTGGTAAGGTTCTTGTGTGTACCACAATAAGATGACTACCAATAGAAGAAGCTGTCCCTGAGATCAAACCAGCACTTAAAAGTCAAATGCAATTTGATGACAGTGATACGGATATGAGCCAAACCTAGGCGTTTTCTGCAGGGACAAGTAGAATTTCTGGTGCAGACCTCCTGCCAAATTTATTCAGGTACACAATTCTCCTAACATCTGACATTGATGAGGTCCCCAGAGAGGCCCAGGCAGCTATTAACTCTACCAAGAACTAGAAACTACAGATTGGCTGAAAAGGGTATTTTGAAAAATTACTATTTTTCATTGTGGTTAATATAATAACCAATGTAAAAACAAAAAAATCTCTGGTAAGTTCTGTCCGTCTCCACCTACATATCTACCCATCTTTCTCTATTTGTCACGTTCCAGTGTTTTGCATACTGTGATTTTCTATTGGCATCAAAATTCTAATATAAATGCAAGTCACCCTCTGCTCTTGGAGTCAAGGCCAGAATGGACTGCTTGCTGGATTCAGAGTACCCAGAGCCTGCTAATCAAGGGCACAGCAATTCCAACTATCCTTCATGCTTGAGCGGTTGCAAATCTCTCTTCTCCCTTAAACCTTCTCACAGGATAACCTGCCAGAATTGTATATAAACTTTATGGGGGAAAAATCTACAAAAAGTCAAGCTGTACCGAAAGTCAACATCTCTGAATATTTGTAGTCCTCTTTGGATAGTAGCACGCAGTATCAGAGCAGATTGCAAGACCACAGCAGAACTTCTTTCTATGATATAACTAACCATTTAGCCATTCACGATGAGGCATTGTTATTTGAACTATCTGTAGATTTTTCTTTAAAAATCTAAATGTTAGCGTATACTTAAACATGAATTCTAAACTTAGAAATGTATACTTTGGAAGGGATCATAAACACAGGACACAGTAAATGCCATTTTTAATATTGATTTCCAAAAATGGATTCAAACACACTTTACAGAGCCGATGAGCATCATCTAGTGACGATTAGCATGTTTTACTGACAATTGAGGGAAGCAACAATGAGCACGCTAGCGAAAACAGGTATCTGCGTGGCTACCTAGAAAATTGTAACTCGGTAAAATTACATTATTAGCAGGGTACATCACTAGGAGAGTATGCAGAGTGCCAGGCTGCCAGCTACCCATTCCTGGTAACATAAGCCAAGTTTATTCCAGAATCCCTAGAAAAAGGTCTATTTTCTAATCCTCTGAGTCATCTAAGCTCTAAGATTAATGCCTGTCTGGCTTTTGCCATTCATCCCCATCTTTGGCGCATATTATGTTTTCGATCACATATCGCTAGAGTAAGAAAAATGAAGCTCAGGAAAAAAAAATTGTAAAAGGGATAAAGTTTAAATTAGTTATCTGGACTAGGTAGGGTGGTTCACTCCTGTAATCCTAGCACTTTGGGAGATGAAAGCAAGTAAGCAAGATTGCTTGAGCTCAGGAGTTCAAGACCAGCCTGAGCAAGAGTGAGACCTTGTCTGGACTAAAAATAGAAAAACTAGCTGGGCATTATGATGGGCGCCTGTAGTCCCAGCTACTAGGGAGGCCGAGGCAAGAGGATCATCTGAGCCCAAGAGACTGAGGTTGCTGTGAGCTATGATGATGCCATGGCACTCTACCCAGGGCAACAGAGTGAGATTCTGTCTCCAAATAAATAAATAATGAATACATAAATAAATAAAAATAAATAGGAAATGGTGAGCTTTTTATTATAGGCACTTACATAAGGTTTTGTTTTCCCTTTTTTAAAAATCTTAACTTGCTTGATGCCAGGTAACACCTTTGATAATTCTCTTGCTGAAAATTTGTTCCATATAATGGAAGAATACCATTAATTATCTTTTTGAAAGCATTTACAGACCCACAGACTCTCATAGTATGATCTGTAGCCAGGCGACTGCCCTACCTGACACCTTTCTGCAAAGCAAGAACCTGTTTTGCAGACACTGCTCAGAGGTTCCCTGGGAAGGGGTTGAATGTCCTCCAGGCTAACTTGTGTTTGGATTAGTATGTGCTTTTATCTGAAGTTGGATTGGGATTGGACATTTCTTTTCCTTGATAGGCAGTTTTAGAAAGACAAAGAAGATTTTTTCTTTTCTCTCTCTCTCTCTTTTTTTTTTCCAGAGACAGAGTCTCACTTTGTCACCCTCGATAGGGTGCTGTGGCATCACAGCTCATAGCAACCTTCAGCCCTTGGGCTTAGGTGATTCTCTTGCCTCAGCCTCCTGAGTAGCTGGGACTATAGGCGCCCACCACAACACCTGGCTATTTTTGTTGTTGTTGTTGTTGCAGTTTGGCTGAGGCTGGGTTTGAACCTGCCACCCTCAGTATATGGAGCCGGCGCCCTACTCACTGAGCTACAGACGCTGCCCAAGATTTTTTCATAGTAGCTGGGAGCAATGATTTTTCTGAAACTCTTTACCCCCTTAGTCAGATGGTATGCCAGAAAGAATCTACTCTTCCTCCTCTAGACTTATTCTAAATGGCTGAAGAACAAAGAACATTTGTTATACTGTTCTTAATCGAACAGTATATTAATCTTAATATGATTTACCTTGAATTTGATCTCTGGCTAAGAAAAGCTTAAACAGTAAAGTTGTATTCTAAAGTCATCTACACACCAAAACACAAATAATTTGTTTCTCATGGTAAAAAAACAAACAAAGAAACAAAAAAACAACAGAGGTAGCAAACTGATCTATACCATACCATCGATCATAGGAAGTTAAAGTTTCAATGGTTCTTCTACATCACTTATTTTAACCTCTTCCTTTTTCAGATGCTAAGACTGAAACCCAGAGGGTAATATTATGTGTCCAGAGTTACACAGCAAGAGAGTTGCAGAACTGGAGCTTCAAAGGATAGTTGTAAAGCTAATCTTTTAATCTATCATTACTTATTGATTATCTACTGCTTGCCTTTCACTGCCACAGATAATATAGCTTTAAGTAGGTGTAATTTAGTATTGCATTTTAGTCGCCCTTTTAATGATAGCACTTACATTTTGCAACTGAAAAATATTACAAGAGTAAAAACCACACTTTGCAAAACATCCTTTTCATTTTCTTAACATATAAATAAGAGCTGCCAACAAATAGGGACTAAAAAGAACAAAGGTCAAAGGCAACCAGCAGCACCCACTAAATTATTGTTAGACAAAAGCAGAACCCAGAGATGAAAACAGCCCCGTGCACTTGTTCCTTGGGGCACCTTCCTGTTTTGTTCCCTTGAAAAAGGGCAGAAATAATATCTATTATAATCCAAGGGTACAAAAAGGACTGTGGCAGGCCCGGGAAAATATTTACAAAGTCATAGATTTAAAAAATATATAGAAAATTTTTATTTTCTGTAAATGTTTTATTGATATTTGAAGATCCAAAAAGGTCACCCACTAATCCATAAAAGAGTTTTAAACTTGAATTGTTCCATCTAGCCTTGCTTCTAAAATATGCTATTTCTTTTGTGAGATAATCCATACAATTCTTTTCTATAGAATCCCTTCTTTTTGTACACTCCATCTGTCAAGTCATCTCAGCAGGAATGAATTCAACACATGTTGGTTGCCTCCCACATCAAGGATTGCTGGGTATCGCTGGGGAAATAAAGATGGCTGGGAAAGTCTCTGGCCCCAAGGACTGGGCAATCTAGTTAGGAGAGATTAAGGAGTATAGAAATATTTAGCAAACTATGATTCAAGTCACCTGAAATCCCTTTGAGACCTAGAAGTTTGTAAATTAATTTCACTTGCTCAGTCAATATAACAATATAGTACTTTAAATATATAAGCCAAATATAAGGCAAAATAAAATAAAGTACAAATGAAGTATCATGAGATTGTCTAGACAGTGACAGACGACAGACATCACAGTCTTCAAATTCCAGCCCTATGTCTGTCCTCTACATGATTTTGTTGTCATCCAGGTCCTAAGTGAATCTAGAAAGTAACATTCTAGGGAATAGAAGCCACTTGATTTTAAAGCACAACAAGAAGAAGATATCATTTTTATATAAATAAATATTAAATCTTACTGAACGCAGGATAACCTCTTTGAACAGCTGAATGCCTGATGATGCACAGATTTTAATTTCATAGTTGGTGGAAGTTGGTGCATTGAGAGGGCAGTCTGAGGCAGCCAGGCTTTGAAGCCAGACCCGGGTTCAAGCCCAGCTCTCCTTCTGTTACATGTCTGACTAGAGCAAATCTCTTAACATATTAACTTTCTTGGAAGTTTAGTTTCCTTATCCATAAAATCCAGATAAGACCCCTTCTGGGGTCATAAAAACAAGTTCATAGTAGATAGTCAATAAATGAAACCTATTCTGTTCAATTAACTTCCACAAAGCTCTCAAGATAATACCAAGACAAAAGGTTCTTGTGTAGAAAGAAAAATACATGTGTTTTTAAACATCTTTCCAACTTCACTCCACCTATCCCAACCAGAGTAAGTGAATGATGCATGACTGTGAGGCCTAAGCATGAAAACTTCCTACCAGGCCCACGTCTCTGGGCCCCCGAAACACTTGAGGTCCTATCAGTACCACCAGTATTATTAAATGGCTTCCCTTCTCTCTTCTTCCATTCTCCTACCACCCAGATCTACCTTCGTCCTTTCTCTTCCTTTCCCTTCTTCCCATAGCCTTCCAGTAGCACACAGTTGGGAGTTGCAAACATTTCCCGTAAGCCACTTGGGGTTAAGAAGTGTGGTGACTTCAGCAGAAACCTCAAGCTTTTCTTTCAAGTGCACAGTAAATATCCCTGAACATCAAGTTGGTCGGTTATTAGAGTAAGACTGTCATTGATGCTTATTTATTTCTGGTTCCCTCTGGCTTTTGGTACCTTCACTGAGCTGCACCTGCCATCGAGCCTGTGGCTTTGTTGAGAATACTTCTGATGAGCTGGAGGGCACTATGACAGTGTCAGGGGCTGTATCTTGCATTTCTTTAGTCGTGATCTTCCCTTTATTACAGGAAATAAAAATAAAAGATAAGAAATATTAAAATCCTCTTGCATTTAGCTCCCCAGGATTCCTGAATCTTATTTGAGAACAATAGGGAGATGGGCCCCATTACTGGGCCCTCACACGGCACATGCTGCAATTCTCTAGCACAGACACCCCCACATCCACTTGAACTTTAGTGGAAGCATTAGTGTTTGTCTTTCAACTGGCCTTTCATGACAGTTAATGTCATCCTTGTGTTTTCATACGTATTAAAATTTATAAACATAAAGGCTCATGCATGAGGCCCTTTGTTTTCCTATCAGCTGGAACAGAGGATCTGAGTAATTTGGGGAGGCGAGGTTTGTTTAGTTGGAATAAGAAGGGAAATGGTCAGAGATGAAATCGTTTAATTCCTTCTCGCCGAGTAACTGCAGAACTGCAGATGTCTCTTGACTGCAATAAATTAATTTCAGTCATTCTGTTTATTTGTACATATGTTGCCAAAGTAAAGCCCTAATCCAAAAATTAATGATTTGAGAATCCGTTGGGTATTCTTCTGGACCTAGTCCAATGATTTTGCACGTGAACACCCAAACTCCTCTACGGTACAACCTGTAGCCAGCGGAGTGATTGATTGGGCAGCTAACGCACATCAAGGCCCAAACTCCCAGCTTAAAGCTAAGACAGAGTTCTGCTACTTAACTCCAGTCACCTTTAAATGTAATTAAGTCTACTGGGCTCCAGTTATGTGGAACTAGAAAGTAGGAAAGTTGAGTTTTTCAGTGGAAAGAACAACTGGTTGTAATCCACAGACAAAAGTAATGAAAGCATTGAAGGGAAGAAACTTTCTGTTAAAAAGAATCAGATGTGGTGTTATTGGCTTTTTTTTTAAGTATAAAAAACTGTTTCATAATTTGCCAAATAGTGTCCATCTACAGAAACTAATAAAAGCACCAAGCTTGGTTTGGGGTAAGAATGGAAAGTAACATGCAGTTGGTGAGTAGCTGGGTTTTCTCTTCATCCCAGCATCATTTACGTGCTTGTCTATCCTGATACACAGGAGGCGACACCAACTGTTCTTGAAACAGTGCCACTAACTAATTGCGTTGAGCACTCTGCAAAGCGTGGTCTCTTAAGACCATTCCTGGTACAGCATCGGAAGGAGCAGGTTGTGATAGCTCTCCACTGACCTCTTCCAGATCCTCTTAGGATAATAGCTATAATAATCTCAGGAAGTGAAGGCCTTTTGCCCCTAGAGCAATTTTTTATTGTACCAACACACAGCACTGTCAGTCCACCCTTCTTCCAAGAGAATAGTAAAAGGAGCTATTAAATACTTCCTCCTAGAATTCAGCGGGCAGATTATCCTCTTAGTAACAAAATTCAGGTATGTGTACCTAGAAATTTTATATCAATTGGTTCTTTAACAAATCTTCTACTTGTGTATCTATTGGTTCTTTGTATCTATGTATCTATCTGTTTTACGACCAAACTGCTGGAATTTAATAAAATTCCTACATACAGAGAAGCCCGCTTGCATTACCAAGTGAGTAAAGAAAATACTGATAAATTTGGATATCATTATGGCCATGATAAAGTTTTAGAATTTAGAAGCATGAACTTCCACAGTTAATAGAGTAAAGCCGTAGTAAGGGCAAGGCTTGGTTTCCCTGGAAAGACATTTTGCATTCTATCTCTTTATTTTTCCATCCTTTACATGGTATATGTTTTGAGTCCTTAGGAAGAAGTATTAATTTTAGGATTTGTATGTGCATGTGTGTGTGTGGTCATCTTAATAGCAAGGACTGAATTTCACACTGGAGTCGAATGGTGTAAGATAAAGGTGGTGAGTAGGAAATCTAAGAGTTAAGAGAGACTAAGGAACCAGAAACTACCAGGAGAATTAGCAGACATTCTTCAAAAGGCTTTGCATTTCCACAGACCATAGAAATGGAAGGTTCGGGCAACAAGGAGGCTCCTGATGATATCTGAGTCACACTGATTGACATGCCTTTGGTAAATTGCTACTACTGCCTTTGAAGAGACTTGAGGAAAAATGGCTATTTTACACTTTGTCTAGTTAAAAAAGAAGATCAGCGTGTTGCTGGTGGCTGAGAGTTGTGGGGTGGGAGTTCTGGTCTGTTCTCATCTATTACAGAACTTGGGTGCAGCTCCTGGAGCAATGACATCCCCTTCATCTGAATCAGACATAAAATCATCCACCAAATACATTCCTTCTAGAATTTAGCATCTCTTCAGATGAATATGATACTTTCTTTAATAAGATGGGGCCAGACCTTTAGAGCTCCCCTGCAATGAATGTTGGCCACCCCAGGAGGGGGGGTATGGCACTGGATGAGGCTGCTCTCTTTACAAACCCCGAAGGAGGCTGACAGTCCAAGACTATTTTCAACGGCACACCCTACAACCAGGGTAATAAATCCTTTATTACTGAAGGGAATGTCTGGGTGATGCATCACAGCCCCCATCCCACACAGAGTTAGAGTGTGCTTATTCCAGACAAGGCATGTCTGGATTTATCACCTTCCCAAAATTTTAGATGAAATAAAAAAATCTCTGGAGGGCATTCCATGAACTAATCTAACAGCTTAGGAATCAGGTAAATGGATAGCAGTTAAAAGAGTATGGCCATGTTCAGGCCATGGTCTATTTCTAAAAGCAGAGCTCCACAATCTGTTTCTTTCCATAAAATAGCAATCCCCTCACAATTATACTTGGGAGCCCCCTGAACCTCTGTCTAAATTTGTGCCAATGCACTGATAAGAGCTAAAAGAAGATGGAGCTTGCCATCTTCTTGGCATGGAGATGGACCCTAGGTCAATCATACGGCGTTACTCATGTAGGAAATAGGGGCGAGACCAGTGTTGGGGAGTATGTGACATGCTTCCCCCTAAGTGACATGTTTATTCTGAATTCATGACACAGGAGTTTCCTGGGGCGTTGAGGGTGAACCTAGAAGTCCAGAAAAAAAGAATGTATAGATCATTTACAAGTAGCTAAGTCACAGACCTCCATCCTGGAAGGTGAAGACAGTGATGTGGGAAGCACATCATCAATGGTCTTAGCACCTCAGGATATTCCCCCACACCTCTCAGTGGCGTTCTCCGGGGTCATTAGTCCAGTAAGGAGTGAAGTCACTCACGTGCCCCAAAGGCTCAGTGGTAAAGTGTGATCCTTCTGCCAGTCACCTATGTGCCGGTCCACTAGCCTGTACAAGTGGTTGTTCAAGGCTCCTTATGCACTCATTGCATGAAACAGTTCTGACATCTTCCCAGGGCAGCAACCAGATTTCTAAGCTTGGGCAAAGATGCTAAATTATGCGCTATTGTTGGCAGTTGACCTCCACAAGAACCTCAGATAGTAGTATTGGTGGTCAACTAACTAACTGTTGTGCAACTGTAAGAAACTCTTATCACTTATCTACACATGCTTCTGGCTCTTTTTTTTTTTTTTTTTTTGGCAGTTTTTGGCCAGGGCTGGGTTTGAACCCACTACCTCTAGTATATGGGGCCGTTGCTCTACTCCTTGAGCCACAGGCACTGCCCACATGCTTCTAGCTCTTATGAGCTCAGAACTTACTTTATCCTGAAATAAATTACATCCCCAAGGGAAGGGACAAAATATGCTGCTTCTGAGATTGGCAATGGCAGGGATCAGGGCTTTGATGTAGTTGTCTAATAGTTTTGATGTGGATAGTGATCTCTCCCTAGGTCTGGAATATGCCATTAGCCTTCAGGTCCAATGCCTTAGTCCAGTGACTCTCAAAATAAGAGCTTGGAAAGATTTCTCATGGCAACAGTACCCGGGATGGAGAGAGGCAGAAAGGGAGACTCTTGTGTCTCCCATATCTCTGAACCGTTAGGCAAAGAGGAAAAGGTTAAGGGCTCTGAAGTGATTCTGACAAGTCTTTGGTTTAAAATTCTTGACTCTCCATCTTCCTCACTAGTAGTTCTCAAGTTTGTTTTTAATTATTGTTAAAAAAAATTGCAGATGTTCTTTTTATTATCCTGAAATAAAATGTCTGAGTAAGTATAACCTACATATATGTATTTAAAAGAAAACAAAACAAAATGAAAACTGAGTTTTTTTCTCTTTATTATGAAAAAGAAATACAAGTGAAGTAACATAATAAAATAATATATCCTTCATTAGTGAATGCCTAGACAAAACGACAGAAGCCATAACAAGCAGATGCTTGCACATGACAGGCGGCTGTACTGACTGATACAGGCTTACCTCTCCAAGAAACAGACACCAAGAGTGCTTTGTTGCAGCAACATGATTTTCTGAAATTGTGGAAAATGTTTATACATTAAAAAATATTCTTTGTTCACAGGTAATATGATCTTCTGTGTAACAACCCCTAAAGCTTCCACAGTAAAGCCCTGTTAGAACAGAAGTTAATTGAGAAAACATCAAGATGCCAAGTTAACACATAATTTTTCCCCAATCTCTATACACTAACAATGAACACTCAGAAAAGAAATTATGAAAATTCCATTTATAATAGCATTAAAAATAAAATACTTAGGAGTAAATTTAATAAAGGAGATGTAAGACTCCTAAAATACAAACTACAAAATATTGTTGAAAGAAATTAAAGAAGAAATAAATGAATGGAAATACATCTCATGTTTAGGGACTGGAAGACTTACTGTCAAGGCGTCAATATTATCCAATGCAATTTATAGATTCAATGCAATACCTATGAAACGTCCAATGACTTTATTTTCAGAAATAGAAAAAGCTATACTAAAATTCATGTAGGATCTCACTGGACTTTCAATAGCCAAAACACTCTTTGAGAAAAAACAAAGCTGGAAGATTCATACTTCCTGATTTTAAAAACTTACTACAAAGCTACAGTAATTAAAATGGGTGATACTAACATAAAAATAGATACATAGACCAATGGAATAGTATAAAGACTCCAGAAATAAATTTTCACATATATTGTAACTGACTGGGGGCAAGGGTGCTAAGATGATTTAATGGGGAAAGGATAGTCTTCTCAACAAATGGTACTAAGAAAACTGGACATCAACATACAAAAGAAATAATAATAAAGTTGGAACCTTACTTAACACCATATACAAAAAGTAACTCAAAATGAATCAAAACTTATAAGATCTAAAACTATAAAATTCTTTGAAGTTTTATTGGCTATGACACAGGTATAGACAACAATATTGGACTGGATATGATACCACTATAGACAACAATAGAAAAAATAGACCAATTTAGATTACACAAGAAATTCAAACATTTTGTACATAAAAAGACAAAATCAACAAAGTACAAAGGCAAGCCACAGAGTGGTAAAAGATATTTTCAAACTGTGTATCTGAGATTAATATCCAGGATATATAGAGAACTCCAAAACTCAAAAACTTAATTCATAAATGACAAAGGACTTGAGTAGACATTTCACCAAAGAAGATATACGAATGGTCGATAAGTACATAAAGAGAAGGTCAATATCACCAATCATCGGGGAAATGCAAATCAAAACTAAAAAGAAAGGAAGGAAGGAAGGAAGGGAGAGAGAGAAGAAGGAAAGAAAGAAGGGAGGAAGGAAGGAAGGAAGGGAGGGAGGGAGGGAGAGAAGAAGGAAAAAAGGGAGGGGGGGAAGGAAGGAAGAAAGAAGGAAGGGAGGAAGGGAGAGAAGGAGGGAGGGAGGAAGGAAGGATGGAAGGGAGGGAGGGGAAAGAAGGAAAGGAAAGGAAGAAAATAACATGTGTTGGCAAGGAGGTAGAGAGATAGGAATCCTTGTGTGCCGTTGGTAGGAATGTAAAATGCTATAGCCTCTGTAGAAAACAGTATGGTAGTTCTTCAAAGAAACTAAAAATAGAATTACCATATGATCCAGTAATTCCATGTCTGGGTATATATCCAAAAGAACTGAAAGCAGCTTTCAAAGAAATATTTGTACACCCATGCGTATAGCAGAATCTTTCACAATAGATAAAATGTGGAACCAACCCACGTCCATGGACAGATGAATGGATAAACCAAATGTGGCATATACATACAATGGAATGCCATTCCAGGCTTGAAAAGGAAGGAAATTCTGACAGATGCTACAACATGGACAGGCCCTGAGGACGTTATGCTAAGCGAAATATGCCCATCACAAAAAGACATACAGTGTGTATCATTTCCTGTATTCAAGATCCTCAAGTGCTCAAAATCATTCAGACAGAAAGTAGAATGGGGGGAATCATTCTGAAATGACGAGCTGAAAGGTGGGATCAGGGGGAGTTACTGTTTAATGGGTGTGGAGCGATGGTTTTCCAAGATAAAATGTGACGGAGACAGACGCTGATGGTGGTTGTATAACATCGCGAGTGTCCACGTTGACTATCTCTGATCTGTGTGCGTGAAAATAGTTCAGATGGTAAACTGCTTGTTATGTGTATTTTACCAAAATAAAAAAATGGGAAAAATAGATACGTTAAGAACTGTATACTAATCTTACAGAAAACATTCCACACTTATTGCTTTAAGTGATAGGCTTTCCTAGTACCTTAAACAAGGTTTGTGTTACCAAAACCACTTTTTCCCTCAATTCACGAAGTCATGACATTCCTGAAACTTCAGTGTATATTGTATTATATAAAGACACTCAGTATTTTTGCATCCAGCTGATGATAAACAGGTTTTTCACCTACATAAATGTCTGGCGAGGTAGGGCGTTTCTTCCTGGCAGGAGAATGCTTCACCCAGGGGAAGACGCCCAGCACCAGTGCCGCCCACACAATAAATTCCAGAAGCACCTGGAGATCATTTTGACAAAAAATGATAATAATAATAATAATAAAAGACCCCTCTCTCAAAATGATCCTGGCCGCGGTACTTTCTCTGCAGAGATTCCCAGGTCTGCAGCATCAAGTCCAGACTCCGGCTTTATTAGTTATCTAAGGACCCCATCGCAGAATTTCACAAACTGGGGGCCTGGAGGAACAGTCCTGGAGCTGGAAGTACAAGGTCAGGACGCCAGCATGATCACGTTCTGATGAAAATCCTCTTCCTGCCCGCCTGACAAACGGCCACCTACTCGCTATGCCCTTACCAAGCGGAGGGAGAGGACGAAAATGAACTCACTGGCATCTATTCTTATAAGCATCCAAATTCTCTCAGACGGTCCCCAGGCTTACAACGCTTTTAAACCTTAAGTACTCGGTAGACTCTATCTCCAAATACAGCACATTGGGGATCAGGGCTTCAACATCTGCAAAGGGGAAACTTTCAGTCCATAGTCATACAAGACCCCCCATCATCCGCCCTTCGTGGGCAGCCCTGCCCAACAGACATTTCACGATCAGGCCACTGTGCGGTCTCCCATCTTTGGTCACGCTGTGGTCTGTGTCTGAAATGACCACCCTCTCCTTTAGGGAGGTCTTCCCCTACTGTTCAGGCTGTTAGGGACGCCATCCTTGTATTTCTCTGCTGGACTCTACCTTTAAACTTACCAAGCTGCCTGGTATTCTGTTCTTTTTATGAGTTCCTTGAGGATGCTGTGTCTTATCTGTGATGGACTCTGCCTCACTGAGCAGACACCTGTAACTCAGGGTCCTTGCAATTTCCCCGTGCTGGAATTCTGGTTGTTACCATCACGGAAGCTCATGTGCTCACCTTGCCCAAGCAGTGAAGAAAGACAAAGGGAAAAAAGCTGCATTCAGTGATAGCACAGGGAAGGAACGTGCATACAAGAAGAAGGGGAAATTTCAGTTTCACTGCAAGCCGAGGAAAGAGATATTCAAGGACTGTGTGGTGAGCTGGTTTCCAAATTATAGAAATTCAGAAATTAAGACACAGAAAATAGAGGGGAGGAGTGATTCAGACTGGAGTGCTCCCAACTAGTGGCACAATGTAAGGACACAGGGCACACGCCCCAGGGTGCGGGACACAACCACCACAGGGACCTCACCTCACAAAGGCAAACATTGTAACCTAATCGCTTGTGCCCTCATATTAATCTGAAACTTAAAACAGAGGCACAGAAAATAACATCAGGTTTTTAGAAAGGACAATTACGGGTAACACTGGAAAGAAAGAAGAAAATATTGGAAGTTTAGTAAGAGACTGATTGGAAGTAAATGGAGGCCCTTGCCATGAACCACGAATTCAAGAAATTTTACAGATGCCTCAAAGGACACTCTACATTAACATTTCTCAAAATGAAACTACTTTTGTCTTTTTAGATTTCAAAGATAAGTTTTACTTCGAAAGGCTATGTAAGCTATACTCAGAAAATTGAAAGATAGAGTAAAAATGACTCATAATTTTACAACCCTGTAAATCCTTTACATTTTGGTGAGTATTTTTCCAGTCACTTTTCTATATAGTTACAATTTTTTTTATGAAAATCGGAGACTATTTCTCTTTTTTTTAATTAGTGCATTTAATAGCTTACGGAACTCTTTTCAGGATCTGGTGATTGCGAATGTTTGTACAGTTTCTGAAACATTCAGTGTCTCATTACTTTGTGTGTTGTAGATGACTTAATTAAAGGGTAGAGATATTTCACTGGTAATAGAAATGGATGCAATTTACCCTGGGAAACTCTGCTTTCCAATGACATGCCTTTGCTTAAATAAAGCACATACTTTGCTTTGGCTTCAGTGCTTCTGTGAATAAACAACTCCGCCACTCTCTTGTGCTTTGGGGAGAACGTCCCCTCAGTTCCTCATGTTGCCTCACCTTTATTTTCCTTGAACTCTAAGCTCTGGAAGAAGTACCAGGATGGGTGGTCATGACCTTCTGCCTTGCCTTTCAACCGTGAATTAAGATCAGGTGAAAACTCAAGGACAAAGACAAAGGACAAAGTCCTTGCTGTGGTTTTGAAAGAGCACGGGTGAAAGGGGAATAGGTTGGTCTTGCCGTTTCTTCCCCAGAGGTATGGAGGGTCTCTGAGACATCTCATGCCTCTTATTACTTACTTGGCTATGGGAGGCAGGTCCCAGCCCCTATTCTGAGTGGAATTTGAAGGTAGGACCACCCCTTTGCTATGAACTCTTCACCCTCCCTCCCTTACATGCTAAGGAAAGAGTCTTACACCAAGAGCTGAAGGAACTCAGGTCCTCAGGTCGCCTAAAATACAAGACTTAGCAGGTTGATTTTCTTTTTCTTTTCTTTTCTTTTTTTTTTTTTTTTTTTTTTTTTTTTTTTTTTTTTTTTGCTTTTCCTTTTTATTTTCAAATAAGGTTTTAACATCCAAACATTTAACTTGTCCTTTTTCTTTTTTTACATAAATCATGAATACATTTATGCCACTATGGGATTCAATGTGTTGATTATTTACACAAATTGGAGCACTTACATCCTACTAATGAACATAGCCTTCACCTCATTTACCCAATTACAGCGTTACAACATTTGTGTTCTACAAGCAGGTTGATTTCCAAACATCCTTCCTCCCAAGTCTAAAATGTTGTAAGTCTCTAAAATAGGAGACAGCTGAGGTGAGGAGTTTTCCATTTTTTCCTCAGAAACACTTGGGAGCAAACTTGAGGGTGAATTTTCTGTCCCAGGGTGTATGACACAGCTCCTCTGTTCTGCACACTGGTGTTGGCAACTCCCTGGTTCTTCTCTCTATAGTTTAGTTCTAGAAGCAAATATTTTCTGAGTATGTACTAAGCAAGTCAAATCCCCTAATCTCCTAATTTACTGCTGCAAAATAAAACAAAAACAAACAAACAAACAGAAAACAAAAAACAAAGAATAAAAGGAAGAGGATATGCAATCATACATTTAGATACCGCATTGAACACTAGAAGTAATTTTAACTCATCTAGACATTTTACCTATAAGACTCCGTGATGCTGACTGTTACAAACTGGTTCAGGACGTTACATAGCCTGGGAGCCTGCAGCAGAGGCTGTATCTCTAGAGCACCTGCCTGGTGCTTTCTGTCTCTAATAGTTTGCTTCACACACCAGCATATGTTCATTCCAACGAAGCACATATGTGAACGTCCATAGACAGATTCATACAAGTGACTGTGTGTACACATACATATGTACCATGTTTCCCCGAAAATAAGACACTGTCTTATATTTATTTTTTTCTTGAGAAGACACACTAGGGCTTATTTTCAGGGGATATCTTCCTCTCTGCGATGAAATACATGGCATGGCTATGCAGATACGCTGCATAGCCACGCCCATCAGGTCATATTATAGGGGTAGGGCTTCTATTTAACAAATGCATAGAAATCTTGCTAGGGCTTACTTTTTGGGTAGGCCTTATTTTCAGGGAAACACGGTATATGTATTCCAATTCCAGCTACCACCAGCATTAACACACATGATAGGGTACCTGGGAATATTTTACTTTTCTCCTCCAATGTGCCCACAGCTGCTTATTCTCAACATCTGGGATATTGGAACTCTAAACAAAATACAGGGTGCGTAATGCCAGGCACACTTAATCCCTCTTTTAAATGGATTACCAAAATTAGTGTGAAGGAAAGCATTCGGTAGACCTAATAAAACCAACCTTTAATATCACAGCTAATATTTTGCAACACAAAAGTCTCTCTCGAAGTAGATTTGTTCTTACGGAAGCCCTGTCACATGAGCTGGAAACATGGCAGCGTCCCACAGCCAGACGCAGTGATAAATGGCCGTCCCCAGGCAGGCGAAGGTAGCCAGTACGTTCTCCATGGTATTGGAGGGAAACCAAGTTAATTTAATATCTTCACTTGTGGCCGGCTAGAGGGATGATAAATGTGCCCAGTTGGCAGCTGTTTAGAAATTCTAACAATAGAGGATATAATACACCGTGGAAAAGAGAAGCTAGAACTATGGCAGAAAACACGAATAGAGAGAGATTCAACTTGGAAATATGAATGTCGATACAATTGGGAATTAGACTAGGAAACAGGGAAATTGTCCAAAATCTGGCCTGAGGGAGAATTAAAAAAAAAGAACAAGTAACAAAAAATCATAGTACTGTTCATTTCCAAACAGGGTCTGCCACTTCCAAGAGTGGAGATTAAAACTTTACATATTTGCAAATATTATACGAGCCAAAGTGAAGCTGAGAAGGTTGTATTCAGGGGCACATCAGGTCAAGAAGCCATGTGAGACCACTCTAATAACACAACAAAATGAGGTGGTGGCACTTCCAGAAAAGCCAAGAGCATCGCATTAGCCAGATCCCTCAGATAGCCTCAGGTGACTCCAAGCCAGTTTCAGCAGAAAGGTTTTTGGACTCCGAGAAGATGGAGGAGGTGGTGGATGACAGGCATTTTAATGGCCTGCCCATGACAGTCAACCCATGTGTAATTAAGAGTCAAAGCACTAAAATGGATAATTTAATCCCTCAAAGAGAAGGTAAAAATAAAATGTGAATGCCACAACTTTTTAACTATGACCAGTAGGCAGAATTCAGTCCAATAATTTTTTAATGGTTTAAACACTGCTCCATTAAACCATTAAACCATTTTTCAATGGTTTAAACTCTCCAAATAGCACCGCTCATGAGCAGAAGTATTAGTAATACGGAGGCCTCAAAGAAAACTCAAGATAATTGGGCTTGCCAGGGGCAGGAAGGAGTTCGTTGTAAGTCTCCTCTTGTCCTTCCTTAGAGCTATTCAAGGCCATTATTTATTTTTCAGATTATCTTCTATATGCAACAACTTTGAGGTCAATCAGATCTAGGGTCAAATCTCAGTTCTACTCCTTTCTATCAAGGTATAAGTGAACTTCCCTTATCCTTGTTTCCTTCAGCAGTAAAAAGTCCCTGATGGTACTCCCTCTGAAGGTCGATACAAGGACTCACACACGACACATAAATAACACTTTGCAGTGTCTATTCATAGAAAGTATTTATAAGGGAAGCAGTGGATTCTATCAGAACCAGGAAGGAATAGCAGATAAGCGAAATCTAGTTCACATCACAGTTCTTCCCTGCTCACGAATTGGAGCAAGTGATTTAACCATGTTAAACTTCTGTTTTCGAATATTTTTGAAGCAAAGAATTGCAGTACCTACCTTTTAAAAGGGTAACTGTGAGTCTCAAATGAGAAAGCATATGTAAAGCACTCAGATTAGTACCTGGCATATAACCACACAAAAAATATTAGCTATTATGGATACATATGTGAAGTTTAAGAGGCTTTAAATGCCAACTATATTAAACACAATCTAACTGATCAGCCATTTGGATTGTGTTTCAGTTGTCTTATCTGCTGATTCTGCATGTCATAGTCACTGTCTCAGTGTTAGGGTGTCTGGGATGTGATGGACTGTGTGATTAAGAACATGATCCCTGGATTAGGGCACGCTTGAGTTCAAATCTTGACCCTGATTCTCACTTGTGCAAATGGGACACGTGATTTAACCTCTTATGGCCTCTAGTTCCCTTTTTGTAAAAAGATTATATACTTCATGGGGTTATTGGGAAGATCCAAGAGGCCAATGACAATGATGAGAATGAAAGAGCATTCCTGGGGACTCATGGGCTCCTGCCACCTACCACGACATTCCAAGGGCCCAAAGAGCTGGGGGAAGGCTGGGGAAATCACTCTTCTACTGCTCCCGTCTTAGGGGTCAGCTTCTTCTGGCTAGTTCCTAAAACTGGGAATAGGTCCAAGGACAAGCTGCAGCTGAGGACACAGAGAACAAAACTAAGAACAGAAATCAGGGACAGTTGGGAGACAGAGTTGTGGGCAAACTCTGATCCTTGTGGATGGAAGTTGGCTGGACCTGGTGTCATTGGGCAATGGCCATAGGAAGGAACAGACAAACAAGAAACATTGCACAGTCTTAAAGATACAGGGAAAGGCTCAAAATGAAAAGGAAGAGCAAAATGACTTCTATGAGCACATGTGTGAGGGTCTCTGGAGAAGTCTCAGGGACTCAGTGTGTGAGTTTTCATTGTGTTACTGACACCATCTGTGAAATGACACTGCTCTTCCTTTATTAACTACTTGTGTTTTTTTGCCCATTTAGGAAAGCACTTATTTATTGGAAATGAACTAATCTCAGCACAATTCTTTTTTATCTTCCAAAAAATAAAGTTTTATTGTATACTGTGTTAATTAGAAAGTCCACATGAGGGCACAGAATAGAATCTTTTCACATTAAATATTTCTCCCCCACAGAACACTTTGTTTTCTGAGTCCACTAAGGAGAGAAGAACAGATATAAATTTTGTCAAAAGAAAACCAAATATCTCCCTTAAAAGGGGTTAGAAAACTAGAAGGGAAACAGAGGGTTCTGCAAATACTGAATGTGCAGTTGATATTATTAATGATGGATAATAAAGTTAGAGATAATAAAATAAAATTAGGCAAACTGACGTGAACCTTCGCCCTGTAAACAAAGATCAGAAATAGAAAACAGTCTATGAAGATACTTATTAGCCCACTTGTCTTCCGATCTATAGACTGCACATAGATGGAAACCAGTGACTTCCTTTTCATAAATTACTCCCTGGAAGTTGGTTGGGCAAGTTTGGAAGGTTTTCAACTCCAAGGTCATTTGAGGGCTATTAATGTAAGAGTGAATTTGCTAACTGGTACCCTGAGGGGCTTGTAAGAATTAAGAGAGATGGGATTGACTTCTGTACTTGGAGAATTTGGCCAAGAATAAGAAAAATAGGAAATAGGATAGATCCTCTTGTGATTCAGGCAAGTCAAAATGTGGATCAAGATTTACATGAGCTTCTCCAGTGATTCTCAGGCCCAGTAAATTGCACAGGAGACAGAAGAGCCTTTGTCTTGACTCATGTCTCCATTCCTCAGTAGTCTTCTAGCCAGTTCCTTGGAGACCATTATTAACGCGGATCGGCAGAGCAATTGCATTCCCACGTGCTCAATTTGTCTTTAGAGTATCACTGTGTAGCTTTCCTACATCCAATGTTAATAACTTTTTTAGTAGAGTGCTTTGTCATTATTTTAATAATCTGGTTTGATCTTGTAAAGCTTTGATCTGGCTGAAAGATGCTGTTCTTGGCACAATGTTTGATAAAAATTTAGTTTTTATTTTGCAACAGAACAGTTTCTCATGATAGCATCAGCTTATTAATTTGCTTGATCAACTGATACAAGATCTTATGGCCCTTGCATCCAGTAAGATGAGATTCGTATTTGTTTTGAATAATATTGTTTTCTTCTTTAAAGAATCATATATTTTGCAAACATTAACATTGACTTTAATAATCAGAGATTCATAGTTTGAATTAACTTCTGCCTTACCCTAAGTCAGCACACGCTTGCCAAGCCGTACCCATGTTTCTCCCTGACGAGGCAGTGATTCTGTCTTTTTACTTATCTTTATAGACACAGTTTCACAGCAAGGTGTTTACACAGTGCAGTGTTGATATTTGTTGAATGACCAAATGATGTTTGTCACTTCTGACACTTCAATAAATGGAAAAGCTCTGCCAAGTCTACACAAAGTATTACATAAATTTAATCTCTATCCATATTTCATAATATAACTTGAATTGTTACACAATGCATTATTAAGTAGTTATCCCCTCTGGATACCTGGGCATTAAGGAAATGAAAGGATAAATTCAGTATGGCAACTGCTACCTCAGAGGATTCTGCAGTATTCCCAGGAGGATATTACTAAGATTAGGCCTTTGTAACAGCTAAAATTAAAAAATAAAAATAAAAACAAAGAGCTCTGGTCCCTGTGTGCTGGAGTCCCACTCATGCCCCAACCCCTCTGTCACATTTGCCTTTGTGAAAAGTAGAAATGGCATTTGGGACATAAACAGCCTGCACAACAACATTTTCATTAAACTAGAAATTAATACAACTTTTCGTGAAGGATGGATTTCCTAAATAAAGCAAGCCTTTGACGTAGGGGCCCCTTCTTATTTAAAAATATGCCATGGGATGTATGCTGGTTATCACAAGCTTTGGATCAAGAAAAGTGTGAAAATGTCTGGGTCATTTCAACGTCCTTTAAACGTGATGTTAGATTCAGCATCACTTGCATCTAACACACAAGTGATTGTAAGAACTTTGGAGGGGAGTTATAAGTTTATGTTAAAATATATATGAATAGATGTATCTGTGAGGGGCTTGAACATGACATTGATAGTACAAAAAGAAGGGGGAAAAGGACCCTGGGGAACATTCTAGCTCATCTCTCCTCTTGAGTAGTTCCTACCCTCTACAAATTACCCTTGATAACTAAGACTTGGGCTGAAATTTACTGGAAAAGCTGTGGTCTATGCTAGTGCTTTTTTCTCAGGCTCAATTACTCATGATGCAAAGTCTGTATAACATGAAACAATTGTCTCTAGCATATTGATAGTGCTCCTATTAGATAGTTATTGTTACTTGATATCGTTCAAGCTAGTCATAGGCAATTTCACTATTTTACTACAATCACTTCAGATTAGACCTTGAGTTAGGTTATTTTAGGGGGAGGGTTAGAGAAAAAGCTTTTTTAGCTAAAGCTTCTCTTCCTTTCCTCCTCATCTAGGGCAATCTAGTTCAATCTGGACAAAAACCTACGATTCCGGATGATTTGTTACAATTCTATTGCTTCCCTTGGGAGATGTGTGGTCTCCAAACTGCCCCATGACTAGTGTCATTTGAGTACATCTCCACTGGGTGGCAGTATATGTTCAGAACAACCTAACAGTTCAATCCACTACTTCTGAAATGAATTTTGTATTTTCTTTTCTGAAATTCTAACAACAGTCCTTTTTATTAAGGCAATTAACTGACCATATAATTGACTAAAAAGGAGGAGAAAGCTCTAAACTATTTGTCTGATGTTTACATACGTATCTTAATTCATGGTTGCAGCATCCGTATATATTTTGTTCACTATTATATTACTAATATTTCAGACTCTTGCAAATAGTAGGCATTCAAGATAGCATTTAAAAAATAGCCTCATGCCAATTTAAAATCTAAAGACAAATTTTGATTTCAGAAACATAATTTTTTTCCTTTCTATTCTGTCAAATGTTCAGGGTTTCAGCTTCAAGTCCCCCATTCTGGGTCATCTAAATCATATTCAACTCCATGATCATTTGAGTCTGGCATAGTTTAGAGACGTGTGCCAGATCCTGTTTTTAACACAGTATAGGTGGCAGCCGTTCAAGTTACCATGTCCCACTAAATCATGGATGTGGTTATGCAATCCCTTTTGCATATTCCTTATGCATTTGTGTTCTAGATTAGATTAAAAATTGAACTAGTCAAGTGAAAACAGCCAGTTGTGATGCTCTTAGGGGTTTTGATTCTTATCTCTGTTTTGACTGTTTATTTTTATTGAAGATGCTTTCTAAACTCGTTTATGGAGCGAGGGTGAATTTTGGAAAGTATTTTTGGCTATGGAGGAATACCATCTGTATGAAAGTAAACTTGGAATTATTTGTAAGAAAAAAATGATTATTAGCACAAACCCCAAACAGAAAAAGGTCCCAAAATGAGTGTTTGGAGAAAACAGCACGTAGATATTTCAACTAAATAATTGTCACCTAAAAATTATTATTTCACAGTAGCAGTTTAAAGGTAAACTTGTTTCATAAATATTGTTTGAATAATTCTTAACAATTTTAGAAAAATTACATTTTATTAAAAGCTGAGTAGAAATAAATACATATTTCATTATAAAAGTTCATATTCGTGTGCAGGTAGATATTTTTACATATTTTATGAAGAAAAATATAAGACTATTTCTTGGCTATTATTGTAATAGTTACAATCAAACAGATTTTCAGAGAGCTTTTAAAAGCTTCTTCCAATTTTGCCTTGTTAAGGAAAAATTAAACTATGGAAAACTAGATAAGCAACATATTTAGTCCCAGTCTATTTTTGATTTATAGAAATACAATCAGCATTGAATACAAAGTAAAGAAAGTTCAATCTTAGTTTTCCTTTGCCGTTATTTAAGGAAACCAATTAATGATACATGTAGTATAGACCCAAGTGTGACATATAAAATCTCTCCAAAGAGAATTCAATTTATCCATTGGTAATGGAACATATACTGTATAATTTTTGTATATTTCTTTTTTAACAAACAATTATGCTTTATTAAAGAGATTTAAGATACTTTATGAAAACATGAGTCTTGGTCAGATAATTGTCTAAAAGGATGTTTACATGAACATACTGTCTAGATCGGGCTAAGACTTAAGTCCCCAAGGGCTTATCACAAAAGGGGACAGTTTCTTGGGCTTGAACTTGGAAGCTACCTCTCTAGAGCTCTCCAAGGCATGTGATAATTAGGCTGTTTGAACTGGAAAAGACTGAATCAAGGACAAATCATGCCTATTATATTTAGCAGTTCTCTCTGTTCACCTCCCTGCTTGGAGGTAATGAAAACGAGGTGTGGTTAAATAAATATGGAAGGATTGCAATGCTTCACATTCCCCATTCCTGTCTGGGAGCACGTCTCAACTATAATCTGCCGGGTGTTGTTGCCTGGGTAAACAGCGGAAAGCTTCTGCGGAAAGCCTCAACTGGCGGCCCATAAGAAGACTTTGCCAACGCGTGATGTCAAATATTTTTCAGTTGACTTAGAAAGACCGAGATTAAGAATCTCTGTGTACATCAGCCAATGAGACCTTCAGAACATTCTGAGAATTGTTTTCTTCATTGTAGAACTGGATGACGCTTTTAAATCACCATCAATGGAACGGGTATATATCCACTGAGTGTCTGACGAGACATCCCAAGAATTCATCCTGCGCAGAGGCTGCTTTTATGTGAACAGAAGTGTTAGCTTTGGAATAAAAGTAAAGCTGCAATTCCAACCTGCCAGTAATTAGTCTGTTTATAATCGTTCCGACCTTGTCTAAATGCCAGTTTCAAATGCCAGTGGAGCGATTTTTGAGTAGAAACCTGAAGAGGATAATTCTAATTTTAAAGCCTCACCTTTGACCAGGCTAAAATAGCTAAATGTATTTATCTATTTTTCTGATAACCAAAAGATCCGACTGGTGATGGTGCCTCAGGTCCCTGGGTTCCCCTGCCTGGGCCGCCTTCTCCTGTTCTTTTCATGAGGGCTCCACCTCAGGTGCTCAGATGCCATCTCTGCAGAGAGGCTTTCCCAGCCCCTTGTTATGCACTGAATTGTGTCCTCACCCTACCCTCCAATCCTTATGTCGAAGTTCTAACCTGCTGTGTGAATGTGTTTGGCCACAGGGACTTCAGGGAGATAATCAAGGTTGAATGTGGTCAAAAGAGTGGGACTGTGATCCTAT